>NC_058130.1:72042316-72138239 GCF_016433145.1 Gracilinanus agilis
CCTGTTGTGGGGTTCCTCCGTTCGTCTGGACTTGTTTTTATGTCCCCTTGAGGAGTTTTGTGTGTTTTGGTCAGGAGAGGTTAAGAGCTGCTTCTTACTCTGCCGCCATCTTAACCCGGAACCCATCTACCCTTTCTTAATGCTATTAGGAGATTCTGAAAACCTGAAGCTGTGGCATCCTTAAATATAACTAAGGGACACCAATCCTTTTTCTTCTCCAACTGATAGTTCATATTAATTCCCTTAGAATTCAATCTTTATAAAAAGATATTTACTAAGGTTGTATGGTAAGAATAGTTGACCCAACCCTCACTCTTGCCCTAAATCACTCATATACTGTCCGACATAAACACACAATGTGCAAAGAATAGTAGTCCCAAACCTAGAGTGAAGGGAGTAATTCTCAGTGAATCCCTTTTGTTGGAAATTCTTCCTTTTCTCTCATAGGGCTTTCATGAAATTTATTTGTATAGGTTTCTGCTACCTGAAGTTTAGAGTATAGTTTTTTGTTGAGGTTTTTAGAGTCCTAAAGATGACTGTGCTTAAATTGTCCTCAGATTCCAATGTAGACTTACCAGTTGTCTGCTGTTCCAAAGACCCTGCTAGAACTTTGGTAAGTTCAAATTCTTTGACTCTACAAAGTTTATAAGGTCCTCTTCTTGTCAATTCATTCTCGGAGCTTCCTCAGGTAGAACTGTTTTCTCCTGGCTTGCCTCAGAAATGAAAGAATTTCAAATGATTTTTAATTCTGTCAAAGACCCACTATGAGTAACAGACTATAATTCATTTAATTACTCTGGTTGATTTTATAGATATTTTCTAACTTGATAGTGGTATCAAGGCTAATGTATCTTATTAGCTACTTTTAGGGGATGTAGTGATTAATTGATTCAATACATACCAACCCTTGAGGAGAGGACTAAATTAATGGTTATTTCATTGAATCAAATACATATATATATATATATGTATATGGAGAAAGAGAGAGAGAGAGAGAGTTTAGTTCCTGCAACCTGATTATTTGGAAAGAGCATATTATTATTATTATTATTATTATTATTATTATTATTTATGTGATACCTGAATGAAACCGTGATTTCTTTAGAATGTGTATTGTCTCACCTCAGGTAAGTATTACCTTTCCCTGCCTTCTTCAACTGTATGATTCTTGTCCTCAAATGATATTGTTGGGCAAACCCCAGGTGCAGAAGAGGCTCCCCTGTTTACTTACCTTTGGGATTTGTAATGTGGTAACCATAGCTACTAGTGCTCACAGTTCTGTACACTATTGCTCACATGGGAGCAGGCCAACGCAAGACAACAGGGGTCCTGTCTCAATACTAATTAAATTACCGGTCACAGTCAAAAACACTATGGTAATAATTGCTAGTTAATTATCAGCTTCCTATCTCAATGGTTACCAAACAGTATTAATAACAACTGACATTTAGAGACTATGTAATTGCAAGTTTCCAAAATTTCAAAATGAATACTTTTAATGTGGTTTTTGCTATACTTTGGGGGACCCTCAAATTAAGAATGAAGATAACTCATTACAAATATAATTATTCTTTAGGCTAAAGGCAACTATTTTCCACTATTAAAAACAAAGCAAGGGATGCTGGGTGGCTCAGTGCATAGAAAGAAAGTCAGGCCAGGAGAGAGGATTCCTGGGTTCACATATGACCTCAGATACCTCTTCACTACATGACACTAGACAGGTTGCTTAACCCAAACTGTCTAGCCCTTACTACTTTTCTGTTTTGGAACCAATGCTTAGTAGTGATTTTATGATGGAAGGTAAGGGTTTTGTTCTTTTTTAAATCATAGCAAAATAGGTAGTTTTCTCATTCTTCATTTGTTTTTGATGTTGCAGAAATGGATCTCTGTCCTGTCACAGAAACAACAACAACAACAACAAAAAAAAGTATTGTGTCTAAAGCTGTCTTGTGGAGATAAATAATACATCATAGTGTTTGTTCAGTTTTTATAGTTACTAAACTTAAAATAAGAAGCTTATTTCTCTAAAGATACAAATGCATGGCTAGAAGTTCCTAAATTCTATTGAGTAAGGAAAGATTGGATAAAATGTATTTCCTTTGTCTCAATAATACTAATTATAATGATGATGAAACAGCTTTTGTAAGCTAATCAGATCAAGATATGGTCAAATACTCTAAATAATTATTCTAGTGCAAATATTAATAATATGGAAATAAAGCTTGATCACATGTAAAACCCAGTGAAATTGCTTGTTGGCTCTGGGAGGAGGGTTGGGAGGAGGGGAGGGAAAGAACATGAACCATGTAACCATGGAAAAGTATTCTAAATTAATTATATAAACTTAATTTTTTAAAAAGATATGGTTAAAATTTAAAAGAAAAAACTTAATATCTATAACTATCTTTTTTCCCAAGAACTCTATGATGAATACAAATAGATAGTGCTATTAAGAGATGTTATAGAAGAAAAAAAATAAACCAATCATAGGAAAAGTAGCTGCTTCCACATCACATGATTTCCTAGGAAATTATTTTTCTTTATCACTGCAGTTGCTGAAAAGAATGCTTAAGTGTCAGTAGTGTTAATGTCCAGAAATGTTTTCTGGGCTAGCTATACAGAGAACTGAAGACAACAACAGCATGCTCAGATAATAAGAAAGGTGGAAAGAAAAAGAACTAAGAATGTCTGCTAGAGTAACATTAATCTAGGAGAAAGTAGCAGGACCTAGGCTATCTACCTGAAAAGTAATCATGACAGATGTTGCATAAAGCATCTTTTTCTCCCATTTGTAAACTATATCAAAGGAATATTCTTATTCTTCTGGCATGTCAGAAAGTCATGCATTCAGAAGATTGTGGTTGAAGTGTGTCTGAGATGGGGCTGTATGAAACCCTATCTAATCTCAAGTACCTTCTTGTATTGTCAATGATGAAGAAAAAGAAGCCCAAGACAGGAGATGCAGCATCTCTCACAGGATCACAGGAACATTAATATATGTCAGATGAATGTCTCTGGAGTCAGGAACACCTGTGATGAATTACTCCTCCCAGCTGGGAAATCCTGATTTTTTTTTTGGTATCTATGATCTACATAGGCGATCTCTGCTTCAGGTCCTTTATCTATAAAATGGGGATAATCATATCTACTTTCCAGGATCATTGTGAGATATAAATACAAAATTATTTGAAAAAGCTTAATGTGCTAATTAGATGGAAGCTTTATTATTATCATTAGATAACACTGAGATTTGTCAGACAATAGTAGGATTTAGAGTTATTTGAATTCTTATTTCAGATAAAACAATAATATTTTGTTGAATTCTACTAAATAACATAGGTTGAATATTGGATAGAAAGGAATAATCGCAAGATCATGCTTTGTCCTGGATCTATTTGTATCTAAACCCTACTAAAAAGGGTAAGTAATGATAATAAGTTAAATCATTATAAAGGATTTTTCAGTTTAAAAATGTCTTCATTGTTACCTAAATGAATGTGAGGACCCCCAATAAAGTCACTGATAGCTTCACTTTTCTGAATGTTTCCTATTTATCCTTTATATACATTGTTTGTAAACAAAGTTGTTTGCATCTTGTCTCCTCCTATTAAATAGTGAGCTCCTTGAGATCCCAGCCCATGTTTTGCCTCTCCTTTTTGCCTCAGGACTTAGCAGCAGGGGCTGGTGTAATAATAATAAGGGCCAGATAGCGGATGTTTGATAGAGGAGAGAGAGAGAGAAAGTCTATGAGGTGATTCTCTCCTCCAGCTCCTACTCAGGGCCCAATATACTCTGGGAGACTCCCATCCCCCTTGCAAAAATCCCATTCTTACACTGGGATGTGTTGAATAAAATTTTATTGACTGACTACAAACATTAAATTATTAAATACAAGTAAGGATACAGATTAATTAGGGCATTTCTTTGCTACAAGAGTGGCCTAAAATTTCATTAAAAGGAAATAGATGTCTTTGGTAAATGGGAACACAAGTTTTCCTCCAGTTCTTTTATAGTCCATTCCCTCACCTTCCTTAAGGTAACATCTTTTTAAATGCTGCACTCATATTCCAGGCCTCTTAATCACCACTTGAAATTCTTCTTTAACTTATTCTTTCAGGTCTCCCACAGAGCTGACCTGAGCTTTGAGGCCTATTGACTTCAAAAGGAATTTATTCTCAGATCATCTCCACAGGATGCATGCTGAGATGATAGAATGATCCTTACATGTTCACCTACTTAAATATCTCAATTAGAATGATTAATGAAATGAAATATGTTGAAAGTTACTCAATCAGATTTCAAAGAAAGGGGAAATGAAATGGAGGTGTATAAGAAGGTGCTCTATGGATTAGTAAAATGTTGCCAGGTGCCATTGGAAATCAAAATTTTATGATACCTAAAAAATCAGGACAGAAAATTGTTTTGTTTTTGTTTGTTTTTTCCCCATTTAAATCTCTCTGCTTCTAATCTTAGAGAATTTTTGGCTGTCTTTTCATGAATCCTTTAAGGACAATGTACCCGAAGTCCTTGAAGAGGATCCCTCTTTCTTTCAATATCTTGGAGGTATCAGAACATCCCTCAGGCTCTCAAGTCACCCTTCTGGTCCACCTGTTTCTATTCACTCATTCTTTGATATTGTCTTATGTATCACTCCGAGCAAATATAATAATTAGTAAGGTACTCTACCCTACTTACAGCTGACATGTTTCTTTCCACTGGCCTTGGGGTTATTTACTATTTTGATTCTCCCAAGATGAGAGCATTTTTGATTTACAACTACACAGAATTACTGAGAGATATCCTTGTCAAAGAGATAGACTTTCCTGGCAGTCAGCAGTTTGGGACAATTGCAAATACTATGTAATTTTCCCAAATATTATCTAACCAGATGTTCTTCCCTAATTCAGTTGCTTGTCCAGCTCCTCAGCTCATTGCCTGTCTATAGCACATGAGGTACCTGAGTGCACATGTTGCATTTGCACCCACAAACGTACATACACACAGAGAGACACATGATACGCACTTTACGCTTTCTTCCTTTGTTCTTGCACATTGGATAGAGTCTAGTAATGCTCTTCATTTGATTGTGAATTTCACTAATGGGACTTCCTAATTTTACATCATTTGAGAATTACTCCTTAAGAGCAGAGATTATCTTTTTTAAACTTTATATCCTAACTTAACAAATATTTATTGATTGATTATAAAAATGTGTCCTAATACCTGCTCATTGATTCCAGAGTTCCTCTCCAGAGTCTCCATTTTTCAAAGAATCTCAGCTATGCTCCTCATTTTGTACCCAACTTGTCTCACTTTCCATACTACTAGACAATCCCAACCCATACCCCCAATTTATAGCTTCCATTTCTTTTTTATCTTTCCCTATTTTGAATTTAAAGTATTATTAAGGGTTTTGTTTTGTTTTGTTTTGCTTTAGCTTGTATCCATATCCTTGGTACTTGGCAATGACTACCAGCACATAGTAATTGCTTAATTAATATTTTATCTGAATTCCATCTATAAATAAGAGAATTTGAAAACATGTAGTATCAGTAGGTAACCCTTTTTTTGTCTATAGTTTTCAAAGGATAGTACTCATGACAATGGTAATTGAATTCATAGTAAAGTATGGTGTAAATTTTTTGTCTCAGTATAATTTCTTTGAGAATCTTCAACTTTTCCAAACTTTTTAACATGTTGAATTGAGAGTTATTTCTTAACTAATCTGTTTTTGTGTATATTGAACTTTATTGTAAATTAACAGGATTAGAACGTAAAAGTTGTTGACTGCCATTAGCTTCTCTAGACTTCTCTCAAATCTTATCAATTCAGAGGCAGATGATCATTTTGGAGTGTCTTTTTCCAGATGATAAATTTTCAATGTAAATTAACTTCATTTAAACTTGTGAGAGTGTAAAGCAGAGTGATGAAAAGTTAGAAAACTGAGGTTATCAAAAGATTTAGGAATTTTCTCAGGTTCGGCATAATAAAAATACTATTTCACTGGACTTAGAATTAAACAAATAGAAAAATTATGGGTTTGAGTGCTGATTTCACTAAGTATATGAGCTTCAGCAAGTCTGTTAAACTCAAAGACCTTCAATTTCCTCATTGATTAAACAGATAAAATATTAAATCTTGCCTATTCCAAATTATTATGTGATTAAAATGAGATAATCAATTTGTATGAAAAATAACTCATTAAAAACTACACAAGAAAGCAGATTATAATCATAATACACTATACATTGTTTTAATGCAAATTATTGAAAGATTCCTATTTTTTTCCCTAAATGATTTCTATCAAGATATGTTAGATATAATACTTTTTTGAGTGTTTGGAAGCACAGAGTATGGCAGACGGAATACTAGCAACAATTCTATACCCAAACTCAGATAAATTATTGTTTCCATTACATAAGACTCTCATCCCTCCTTTCTAATACTTACGAATTCCTTCAACCGTATCCAACCCCCAAGTGCTAATATGGGCAGTGAAGTGGATGTTGGCTAAAAAGTGTTCCTACCTTCTGCCCTGCTGGGAACCTGATTTCCTGTTGTTCCTTAATGACTTTATAGAACATGCTTTTCTGGAAGGCCCTTATTTGTTTGTTCTGTTTGCTTTTTAATTTCCTTTGGTTGTTAAACCACCTCACATTCTCATTGCACCTAAAGAAGGTAAAATCATTCCTGAAGACCTAATGGCTTTTTGCAAAAAACAATTTTCTGAAAGATTTTCATTCATAGAAAGAAAAGTAACATGAATCAGGAACACGCACAGAGCATCTGTAGGTGAAACATGTGCAGGTAATTATAGATATTTATATTCTAGTTAGCAGATTTGTGGGACTGGTATAATTTGGAATCTCTCCTTCAAAATAGTCAAGTATAAGCACCCAAATTATATGGTGGGTCTTATAGGAATTGATGGCTGTTTGGCAAACATCCAAACTTGCCCACACATTGTGAATACAACACATTTCAATTGAAGAGAACATACCACTTGTTTCTTTAAATGCCACCCCATTCGCATGCTAATTTCTAAAGAGAGGCACAGATTTTTCCAGTGCATTAATATCTTTTCTTTCATGTCCCAAGGAGTTGCCCTTATTCTTTGAGGATTTTATATTCATACACATATTCATATTTAGATGTATATAGATATGCACACATATAGAAATACATAATAAATATGCAAACATATATATGTATGTGTATATTGTTTTCTTTTTTTCTAAGAGCACTTATTTTTCCAAACATGGATCTGTCATTAGCACTAGTGACTTTCACAGCTACAAAGTTTTTGAAAGATCCTTTGAATGAAGTCATTTGGACTTTATTAGAGAAAACTCTTCATTTCCCCTCCAGGTCCTCATTTCCCCCTACAGTTCTTCATTTCCTCCTCCCATGACTACCTGCAATCACCCTCCTCCTAAAAAAGAAGTGGGGGGACTTGAAAGAAGGAAAAATGATAGCCTTCATTGTGGTAGAAAGTTTTCATTTCTATAAAATAGAACATCTTGATTTTTCAATTTCTTCCTGCCTGCTATGCCAGCAATTACACAGATTTTCTTGGTTAAATGGGTTATTGTACAAGTATTGCCTACCTCACACTGTTGTGAGATTTAAATGAAATAATCAATATGTATGAAAACAACCTAAAAATTTTATCTGAAAGCAGACTATTCTAAATGCACAGTACAATGTTATCACAAATTAATACAGAAGATTTCCCCTTCCATCTTCCCCCCCAAAAAAAGGGCAAGAAATATAAAAATATTCCATGGCAATATATTCTAGTACTTACATTTCAACAATATATGTTTTCTCCTCCATCACTAAAGATTCTAAATCTTCTAGGGTAGATGATCTTTGAAGGGTTGTTGAAAATGATCCATTATATTACAACTGACCTAGTAATGAATTTGCTCAAATGTGGCTGGGTAGATTTTGAGATACCAGATAGTCCAACACAGGACACTTTGGTGGGAACCTGCTGAAATAGTACCCATTTAGAAAGTCTACAGAAACATAACTTGCCTCCATGTCGTAATATTCAAGTTAGAATGAGACTCATGTTGAGATTTTATAAACATGCATAAGCACATATACTAAGCCTATCCGTACACATCTCAAATAAATCCAACATAACTTGCATCCAGTATCTATGGAAAGAAATTGTGGTCAAATATATCAAAAAATTCCCTAGATGTTAAAAAGACTTGATGCCAAATTCTCCCTCTGACATATGCATACTAGGTGACTCTAGGCAAGAAATTAACCTCTCTGTCTTCTAGGAAACTATCAATGAGCATCTGTTGAAGAATAGTTTGATCTTCATGGTTAGAATAAGTTAACTTATCAAAAGTTCCTTAAACAAGAGAAATCAAACATATGATTTAAATGCACACATAAACACCTCAAAAACTTCAAAAATTCAGTCAAATATTTATAAGTTCTGATGGTCAGAATGCTTCAGGGACTAACGCCAATAATTTGATTCAATTATATAGGCATAATTTGATTTGTCACTATCCTAGAATTCTCATCCTCAATCTATCCTATACTGCTGCTTAGTCGCTAAATCAAAGGGTCAGCAGAGGAAGAGCAAAGGAGGAGAATCAGTCTATTTTCCTCATATTTTTAAGAGGATATAATGAAACGCTCACTGGAGGAATGAAATAAATGATGGTTTTAGATAAGGTTTCGAGAATATCTGTGGTATATTTCAACTACTAATCTTTTTTACTTTCTTTTGTCCATTAAAATAAATACATACGAATGCATTTGCAAAAATCTCATTTTAGTCATTTTAAAAGAAAACAAGAATTTTTGTACTAAATCTTAAAATAATCACAATTAGAAACTTATTATTATCATATGTAGAAGTATCTGATATCATTTGACCTTTCTGTGTTTGTTTGTTTGTTTTCTACAACATGCAAATGATCATGTTCCTTTCCTCTGGAGTGTCGAACAACTTAAACAGAGTGATTCAAGAGGAACAGTACTGAATCTATAACTTAGTAGATTGTCTTCAGGATAATCATTCAAAAATCAAGACAAAAAAGATACACAAAAAAAGTCTTTCACTGGCAACCTGGTAAAGAGGAATTAAAATTTAGTTAGGCTAATCCTTTGAAAACATAACATCTAATGTCTAACTTAATCTATATTTGAAGCATATCAGCTTAGGTAGAAAATGCCAGAGGTCATATTTTTTTTAAATATAGGTTCAAGAACCAATAGACTGTGATAAATAATTAGCATAATATGTCAGTGGATGTCAGTGTTTTGAAAATTTCTGCTTAACAAATTCTCCTTCAAATAAAATTTCACTTGGTCTTGGTGCTATAGCAAGGAATAGAGAGTACATTTTGTCATTTCCATTTAACTGTTTGCTCCCCCAACATAACTGACCAGTAGTCAAAATTATTTCAATTGATCTAAGAAAGTTTATCTCTAAACAACTGAAGAATATAAGATGGCTTCTGCAAATGTGAATATAAAATATCATATTGAAGCTATAAGTTTCAATATGTATTGTATGATACTTTGAGCAGATATAATTGGAATATTCACAAAATCCTGAAATAACTCAAAAGTTAGGAAACCAGGAACGATGAACAAAACATTGAGTGTGAAGAATGACACACTTATTTTGATTTCTCCCAAAACTATTGATGCTACTGTCAGATGGATGGGCATCAATAACATTTTTAAATTAATTTTTTTTATTTGTTCATCTTGAGTAGACCAAATGCAGCCAAATATATGTAAATGGAGAGGAATAATACATTTTCTGGGCCATTAAGGTAACATTCTGTTATCTTCATGTCACCTAAAGGAGTTAATAAACTTCCTAAAAACATCTTTTTTATTAATCAGGAAAAATCAGGATTTCATGATTTTTTTTCTTTTTTAATATGTTCTTTAAAGAATTCCTGCCTATATTTGTAAAGGAACCTTTTGAGGAATACTATTCTGCCCTAGGGTGATGATTCCCCCTCCACATTTTGTAACATTGTGAATTCGATTGACATGTTTAATCTTTTCTCTGCAAGATTAGCAATTAAAGTAAGCCTAACTAGCCTTCCCCCTCAATGTGCACATAACAAAAATGGCAAAAAATCAATGCCTATTTCCAAATAAATTTTTAAGTTAATGATTACTCTTTTCTACACTTCTTCAGACAGTTTTTGATCAGTAAGATAGTAAACACATATGTAGTTATTGGATTTCATTTTTAAAGGATTTACAAAAATACCAAGTGAAAAGTTTTAGTAAAATCAGCACATAATAGATGAAAGATAAATGGCCCTCCCTCAATAAAACCTTTCTCCTCTATACAAAAATATAACATGCAACTTACCTTCTGCCCTCCAAGCTAAAGATAGATTTAAAAATATATCTACCTGAGCCCTAAGCTGGTACTTGGGGACTATCACATTTGATGATTTAGAGACTAGAAATATGGACTATTTTAGTTTTTCTACGTGGAAATGCAGAGACTATAATCAAAGTTTTCATAGTGATTAGTGAAGAGAGATGATGATCTGAACATGGAGAATTTGAATAATTTTCCAAGCTGTCTGATAAACAATATTGATCACTTTTTATGAAATTTAGCTGGATGAATTAAAGAAAGGAAAGAAAGAGGATGTCCCTAAGACTCCTCTTATAATAGTCATCCCAAAAACTCCTTATATTTAAAGTCACAAGTCAGTGCCACATTCATTTACCCTTTCTTTGAATTATTTTATAGACAGGTAGTTAGTATAGTAGAAGGAGCACTGTTTCTAAAATGAGGAAGATCTGAGTTCAAATCTTTCCTCAGACGGGAAAGTCATTTAACTTCTATTTACCTAAGTTTTCTTGACTACAAAATGAGGATAATTATAGCACCTATCTCTCCTAGTCATTGCATGGATTAAATAAAATAATAATCATAAAGCCTTTAGCACAGCATGAGATATTTTAAAAGATTTGTTTTCTTCCTTCCTTCCTTTATTTTCATTCTAATGCAGATTATATCAATAGTTCCTTAGAAGCAGTTTTAATTGAATCAGAAAAGAGGAAGAGAGCATTTTGAAATATGAGATATTTTAGATGAGGGAAGATTTTAATGATGTAAATAACTTTGAAATAAAGAGAGAAGTCTTAACTTCACAAGGAATAGGGAAGGAGGGCCACAAAAAGAGGTAGGGTTATAAGGAAAATAAAAGGACCCTAAACATTACCTGCTTTACAATATTCCTTGGCACTCGCCTGTTTTATCAATAGCAATTTTTGATGTTTCTTAAAATTTTCAAGTGTCCTTATATTCAATTATCAGTTAACTGGGATGACTATAAAGATCAATTTGAGCTTTCCCAATTCAACGGATACTACCAATTCAGATAAGTTTCTAATCTCCATCATCATGAATTGTTTTTATTATGTATAAGACTGAGTTAGATTCTATGAGTGATGAACAGAAGTACAAGCCATGGTCTTGACCTCAGAAAAATTAGTATTTAGCTTAACATTCTTAATTTTTTTTTTATTTCATTGACTCTTTTTGCAGTCTGGTGAAGTTTATGGACAGCTTCTTAGAATAATATTTTTAAGTATGCAAAAGATAATATGTAGGAGTGCTTAAAAGGCTATGGGACTCTGGGAATAGTGTCTCTTAAAAGAATGCACCCCCAAAGATGATTCTCCAAAGAGTGATAGAACTTGGGATCTTATAAACCTTTTGGGGGAACAAAAGAAGGGAAGTAAGATTTATTAGTTCTAATTAGCAAAAGGAAATGATGAGCTTAGGGCAGTGATGGCAAACCTATGACATGTGTGTCAGCACTGACACATGCAGCCATTTTTGATGGCACATGGCTGCATGGAACAACATACAGAGAAGTATGGGGCCATATCCTGAGGATGAAACAAATCTACCTATATTAATTTACCTGTTTTGGTTTATATCACAATTTGGTTCTATATCACAATTATACATTTTGTTATTTAAACTATAAATATCACCAAATTAGGTTTTTTTTTTTTCTCTCAGTGATACACCACCTGAGTTATGCTCAGTTTTTTGGAGAATTTTGACACACCAAGCTCAAAAGGTTGCTCATCACTGGCTTAGAACTTGATTAACAGGAAGGGGCTCATGCTTTGCAATGGATACAAAAAGATGTTTCTAGCCAGGTGCTAGACTACAAGGGAGAGGTCTCTGATACAATGGGAGAAACTTATTAAGACAAAAATGATACAAAAGAGTTGATTGCATACTAATCTTATCTAAACTGGGATCATTAAGTACTTTAAGGTATAGCATTCTGTTTATAGATGAAATCAAGTCTGGAACTTCCCCTAAAGAAAATTTCCTACTGGCTAGATTTCAAAAATATGGTCTACACTTGGTTTAATGATGTTTTAGTTAATTTCCAAGCCTAAATCTATGATTTGTCACTTGGGTTTTTGGGAACCCCAAGTTTATCCCTTTCCCCTGAGAACTGCCCCAAGGGAAGTCCCAGATTCACCTGTTTCAATAGACCTTAAAGTACTTAATGGTCCCATTTTAGAGAAGATTAGCATGCAATCTTAAGTATACTTTTTGTCTTAGTAGTTTCTTCCATTGTATCAAAGTCTTCTCCCAAAAAGTCCAGCCTTAGGCTATCCCTTATAAAGCTTGGCCTCTTCCTGATAATCCTGTCTTGGAATTCTCATTTCCTTGTAGCCATTGTAAAGCTAATCAACCACACCTCCCTGTCCTTTGTTCCCTAAAAAGGTATATAAGATCCCAAGTTTTATCACTTTTTGGAGAATCATCTCAAGAGATGACTCTTCCAGAGATACTGTCCCCAGAGCTCCAGGGTTTTGACTCTGTGTAGTATTTGGAGCTTGGCTCTGTGTAGCAGTCAATTTTTATGAAACATCTCTTTCCTGATTAAAGATTTTGTTTTGCTGACTATTTTAGCAGTTCTGTATTTTTTAAAGTTGACAGATCTTTAGAGACTACTCTTGGCTCCTTAAATTTACTCCCATTCACATTCTCTTTATTTCTCATCTATACATTATCCATAGGTTTTAAAAAATATTCCAGGAAATTCTAAAGGAAACCACATTAAGATGCTGCCTCTCAATTAATAGTAGAGAGAAAAACAAACCTGAAACTTTTACTTTGAGTTGGGAAATAGAGCACTTCAGGTTGCCAAAAGAGAAGAGAGGAAGAAAATTTCATTTTAGTCCTTCTCATTAAAATCTGAATCTAAACCTGTTGGTATCAAATAAACTATTCAACTAGTCAAATTTCATCATTAGCCAATTTATCAGCATATTTTTAAAGCATTATTTTCCAAGTACTGGGCTAAGTTCTAGAAATAAAAGCAAAAGAATGAAATAATAAAATCTACATTCTAATATGAGAGACAAGGAGATTATATAAATATATACAACATGAATATAAAGTAAATGCAAAGTTAGAGAAAATTGTTAATGTTTCAAAGATCTGTTTGTTTTGTTTTGTTTTGTTTTCGTTTTTGTTTTTGTTTTGCAGTGGGCACTCCTTCCATTGGTGAAGATGTAAATGATTTTATTCCTGAATATGCTCTCATACCTAGATATAAGTAAGAATTGTCACGGAAATTTTTCCCACCTCCCTGATATAGACAATTTAGGTAAATAAAGTCAAAAAGCCAAATTTCTCCAAGTCAAGGTAGAATTTTAGAGTTTATTGGAAGAGGGACAAATCTTCCAGATAAACCTGGTGGCTGCACATAATCACATAGTTAGAAACCAGCAAATAGCAAATGCCCGGCAGCAGAAACCTGATTTATATACTAGGACAGTAACAAAGTGAATATTTCCAAACTAGGTTTATGACTTATTGTAGACCTTTTTTAGAAACTGCTACCCAGCCACACAGCTGATTGGCTAGTACATTTAGGAAAACCCATATTTGTCTTAAGGTCAAATCATAAGACAATACCCTTATTTAGAGAATAGTGATGACCATTATATCAGACTTATCTGATCTAGTGGGCAAAGATGGTTATTTCCAAATAGGGAAGGGAGTGCATACTTGTACCATATCAGGACATAATGCACCATATTGGGACATGAAACTCATATGCTCAGCATTTTATGATAAAAGGGAAGTGCCAACTTATAGAGGGGTTGGAAGTCCCCTTAGAAGCAGTTTTATACTTTAGTTAGAAATCATTATAAAAATCATGAATTCTACTAATTATAATTAAGATTATAGTAGAATTATACTAATCACTTTAGAATCACAATATTGATTATCTTAAACTTATCACTATCACTAAAATCCAATCTAGTATAAGGGGATAGAGTTCTATCTTCCTGACAGAATCTAGTTCAGCAGGAAAATTATTTTTAATTTTGTTAAAAAAAGTAAAAATGTATAACAATTTACTTATTCATAGCAGGAAATATATTACATATTACTAACATTATCATAATTAATATAGGAACCTATTAGAAGAAATTATTTTTAAATAATGTTAAAACTGTCCTCTTTCCTGCAAATATCTTACAGATTTATTAGTTTTAAAATCTTAGCTTTCAGCCAATATCATTTGGTCTCCAATTCTCCAACCTGAATTATTCTTGCTCACTTCCAGACAAGACTTTAAAAGTTTCTAGGTTCTGTGGTTGCCCTGATAATTATATTTTTAGCTCCTTTATGGTTATCTTTTTCTTTATTTTTGGAGGTAGGGAAGATTTTGATCTGTGATTTTACCATTTTGTTTTATTTTTTAATTTATTGTAATTTTGATGTATTTTATTTAACCAATTACATGTAATATTTAACATACATTTTCTGAAATTAAAAGATCCAAATTGTCTTTCTCCTCCCTTTTTCCTCTCTCCTCCTAGAGACAGTAATCAATATGATTTGGATTTCAAATGTACTATCGTGCAAAACATACTTTCATTTGTCATTATTGTGAGAGAATATGTATATAAACCAAAACCCCAAAATAAAAACACAAATCGACTAAAGTGAAAAATAATATACTTTTGACCTGCATTCTGATTCCAACAGTTCTCTCTGAATGTGGATAGCATTCTTTGTCATAAGTCTTCAGAATTATAGTAGGAAACCATATTGCTGAGAGTAGCTAAATTTACCAAGCTGATCAATATTCCTCTTACTGTGTACAGTGTTCTCCTGGTTCTGCTTATTTCATTCTGTATCATTTCATGTAGATCTATCTGTGTTTTTTTTCCTAAAATTATCTTGCTCATCATTTTTTATAACACAATGCTATTCTTTTACCATCATATGCCACAATTTGTTCAGTCATTCTCCCAACTAATGAATATTCTTCAATTTCCAATTGTCTGCCACAGAAAATTATTTTTTCCTTAGAATCTTGGTTAAGATGATTTCACTCTTCATTATTTCATTTATGTTTTTTCATGTTTTTTTTAATTTATCCTGTTTGTCATTTTTTACTGCACAGTAGTATCCCATCAAAATTATGTGTCAACATTGTGCAGACATTCCCCAAGTGATAATCATTCTTTCATTTCCAGTTCATCGTCATCACAGAGAGCAGTTATAAATAGTGTAGAACACGTAAACTCTTTGGTGGAATAGCATGTAGTATAAGATTGTAATGGAATACTATTGTGCTATAAGAAATAATGAGCAGAATGATTTTAGAAAAAGACTAGAAAGACTTAGATGAATTGATTCAAGGTGAAGTGAAAAGAATAAGAAGAGAATTGTACATATTAACATCAACATTTTATAAGGAATAACCTAGCTATTTTTAGCAATACAGTGACCATCTGCCTCTGGAGAAAACTGATGGAATCTGAATGCAGAACAACATATATTCTATTTCATTTTCTTTCTTGCTTTCTTGTTTAAGACCTTTTCAGCAAATGGTTAATATGGAAAACATTTTAAAAATGATTATACTTATAAAATCTATAACCAAGTGCTTACCATCTCAGAGAAAGGGAAGGGGAGGAAAGATGGAGAGATGGGAGAGATTTTCAAACCTGAAATTTTAAAAAATGAATTTTTAAATGTTTTATGTTTAATTTGGGGAAATATATTATTTTAAAAATATTTAAACTAATTTAATCTTTCCTTGATCATCTTAGAAATAAGCCTACTAATAATATTGTGGGGTCAAAGGGTATATGTGCAATTTATAACTCTTTAGGCATAATTAGAGATAGCTCTCCAAAAAGGTTAGATCAGATTATAATTTCACCAACAGGATATTAATGCCCCCATTTTCCCACATTTCCTCCAACATTTGTCATTTTGCACTTTTATCATTTTAGTCAATCTAAAGGAGTGAGATGATATTTCAAAATTACTTTGATTTGCATTTCTTAAATCAAAAATTATTTAGAGTATTTTTTCCACATGGCTATATATACATATATATGTATCTTTTATTTTTTTTTTATCCAAAAATTGTCTGTTCATATCTTTTATAATTATCAATTGGGGAATGACATGTATTGATAAATTTGATGAAGTTCTTTAAATATTTTAGATGTAATACCTTTATCTTAGAAACTGTCAATCAATTTTCCCCAAAATTTTCAAATTTTCTTCTGATTTGACTATACTAGTTTTATTTGTACAAAACCTTTTTAAACTTAATTTTGCTGAAATCGTCCATTTTATGTCACACTATCACTTTGTTTATATATAAATTATTTTCTTATCCATTAATTTGTTACGCAATGTTACATGTTCTTCTAATTTTCTTATGATATCTCTTTTTATATCTAGAGGATATATTCCTTTTTATCTTCCTAATGGTGTAAGATATTGGCCAAAACTTAGTTTTTCTCAGATAGTTTTGCAGTTTTCTTAACATTTTACCAAATCCTGAATTTTTATCCCAAAAGTCTGGTTCTTT
The DNA here is from genome assembly GCF_016433145.1 of Gracilinanus agilis. Taxonomy (NCBI): domain Eukaryota; kingdom Metazoa; phylum Chordata; class Mammalia; order Didelphimorphia; family Didelphidae; genus Gracilinanus; species Gracilinanus agilis. The sequence continues at coordinate 72,059,224 of NC_058130.1, forward strand.
ACTTTTTGTCAAAAACAGTTACTCTAATCTATTAATAATTTTTTGTATATCTGTGCTATTCTACTGTTCTACTTTTCTATTTTTTGCCATAACCAGATAGTTTTGATAATTACTGCATTATAATACACTTTAAAATCTAGTACTACTAGACCTTTTTCTTCATATGTTTTTCATTAATTCCTTTGATATATTTTACCTTTGTTCTTCCAAGTGAATTTTATTATTTTTTCTAATTCAATGAGTAAATTTTTGCTAACTTGAGAGAGCACTTAATAAGTAGATTAGTTAAGTAGGATTGCCATTATTATTATATTGACTCTGCTTATACAAGAATAATTAATATTTCTCCAATTATTTGTCTTATTTTATTTGTATGTAAAAAGTATTTCTAATTATGTTTATATATTTTGGGGTTAGTTTTTCAAAATATTTTATTTTGTTAAGAGCTTTTTCTGTTGACCATAATGTGTAATCTTTGTGATATATTATTGTAGTTTTTTCTGTGTAGTATTTATTTAGGCTGTTTGTATCTGACTCTTTTATTAATTATTTCATATTGGAATTAGTTGATCTTTAAATATTTTATAGAATCCACTTGTAAATCCATCTAACCTAATACATTTTTCCCTTAGGAAGTTTATTTAAAGTGTTTTCAATTTCTATTTCTAAAACAGTTTATTTAAATATTCTAACTCCTCCTCTCTTCATGTAGGAAATTTCCATTTTAAGTATTCTTCCTTTTCATTTAAACTGTTAAATTTAATAATTTAATTTTATAAAACAACCATATATTCGACATTTATTATGCATCAAGATAAATGCTAGACAAAGTGATCTAGATTTTCCTTCAATAGGCTAAGCTCCAAGCATTTCTCACATTTTTGAGCCTTTTTTTCCCTTTCAGATCCATATTAAATTAAATAATAGATACAAAGGACTTTGCAAACCTTAAAGCACTTTATTAGTGATATTATTATTTATCATCCTAGAAAGGATTTTTTCCCCATTGCTTCCATTTCGTTATCTCCTTTTTACTTCTAGATATCTTATAATTTGCTTGTACTTAATTTTATCTTTTAAAGTTAACAATGATTTCCTAACTATTAATATCAATAATATTCCCTTTATTATCAACCTTCTTGCCATCTCTGAAATTTTTGATACTGTCATTCTATACTTCCTTCTGGATATTTATACCTTTTTTTTGACATTAATAATTTTTCTCCTACTTCCTGCCTAACTACTCCTTATTCTCTTTTTTTTGGGGGGTGGGTGATTAGTCAATGAGTCATACAACATATATTTGTTAAGTACCTACTTTGTGTTAAGCACTGCATAGTGAGGATGCAAATATAAACAATTAAATATTTTCTACTCTAACATAGTTATATTCATCTTCCTCCTGTTCACTTATATATGGAAATCTCCCCCAACTCTATCCAATGTCTTCTCCCATTCTCTTTCTAGATCCCTTTGTGTTATCATAAACTTCCATTAGTTCAATTATCATTTTCATGCAAATGACTTCTCTAACACAACTTTCAAAATTATATTCCTAAAACTTCTGTCTGGCCACATTACCCATATCTTACTCAATTTCCAGTGGTTCTTTCTGCTTTGATCTATTTTAAAATTCTCAGTCTTTATTTACAGTTTTTTGTAATCTGATTCTCATCTAACTTTCTATTCTTATTTCATATACCCCTCTATTTATAATCTCAGTTCTAGTAAAACTAGCTTTCAAGCTTCCTCCTTCACCTATAATTCTTTCTTTCCCAGCACCTGGTGTAGTCAGCTCAGACTGTATAGGAAACCCAACTGTTACATTTTTCATGTATTTTCATCTTGGAATTTTGTGGAAAAACAACAATATTTCTTCATTTTTATTGCTGTTGATTGGATTGAAGAAAATGATGATACAAATTAAACCCCGAAATTTGTTTCTTTTTTTTTTTTTTTTGCTTGTTTGTTTTAAAAGAATCAGCTGTTAAACATCCCTATATCAACCGTCTTTCTATCTTTGCACAATTGGCCTAATATGTCTGGATATCAATCTCTCCCCATATCATCTCATAAAATACTTACTAATCTTCAAAGCATTGTTCAAATTCTATCTTCCCTGTGAGGCTTTCCTTTCTAATTGTTAGCAATATTTTCCTCTGAAAATTTTTGTTTGGAATATTGCTATTTTGTGTGTATCATGTCCTTCCCAAATAATTTAAATTTCATAACAATAAGACAGGATGTTTGATGTTTGTTTTATTGCTATGTTTTTGTATACATAAGTCCTAGCTAATATCCTTGAACATTTTATAAATTTTATTTTGTTAGATTTTTGTTGGATTGAATTTTAGTTTTTATGTATATCAGTAGATAGATTTTATGAGATGTTGCCACTCAGAAACAGTTTTTTTTAAGAAACTAGTTTTACATCCATGTCAAGATAAGATATAAGAAAATATCTGAGGAAACTTAGGGCCAAATACAGCCCACAAATTGTGATTTGGAGAGAATTATACAGCAGGTAAAATTCCAAATAATAACAAGATCCCAAGTTTTCATGGCTTCAAAGTTGGATCTTTAATCTTTATGGCTAAATGTCTGTTCTGGGTGAGGGCAATAGACAAAAATGTAAAGGATTCTCTGTTGTCAAGAACTTAGATTCTTTGGAGATAGTGATTAGCATAGATTAATTGGAATCTTGTGGGGGGAAAAAAAGATTAGCTGAGTCACCTATTTGTTATTGCTCTCAGTTTTCTGATTTCCAGCTGATTATTTTATCACTTTGGCCTCCTGCCCTTTCTGGCCTTTGGAGATTCTTAGTTCTCAAGTTTTTAAGTATATCATCTCCCCCATCTTTTGGAGAATATCTGTTGACCCCCTCCCCAACCTTCTCCATATTCTATTTTTTTCTGAGTCACTGTTGTATAGTGATTAAACATGCATACCAAGTAAATAACATACCAGCTCAGAAATGGTTAAGAGATTAGCCCAAGTGAAAGGGAAAAATCATAGCCATTGTCTAGACAAATGACAAAGAATGAATTTTGTGTTGAGTTCCTAGAATAATTGCCTTCATTCTTCTCTTTGCTTTGATGGTAAAGATCTCATCTGAAATTACTCCTAGAAAATGCTTTAATCAGTGTCAACCAAAAATCAACCCATTGTCATTCTTCAAATGCTGAAAAGAAAATAGAGTAGAAAAAAGACCCATGAATGCAAGAAAATAGGAGGATAATATGTATCTCTGGCTTCTTATATTGTTATAAGAATAACTTTAATGAATATTCATATTACATTCTTATTCCAAATGTTTTCATGAATCATGATGGCAATGTTGATTATTTAGTTACTAGTGCCATCATACCTTAGTGAAAACATGAGATTTGTGGGCTGTTTATTTTTTTTAATACAAACAAAAATGCAAACAAGAATAAACATGACTACAAATTGCAATGATTTTACCTACCACTTAGTTTCAGTTCAGATTCTCTGACTTCCATTTTCCATAGCATCTATGTCATTATTAAATGAGTTAAGGAGAGGATTCAGCTTTTAGGACACTCGGCTTTTTAACAGCTTATTGCTGCATTACATAGAAGGAGAATTTCTTCAGCCCTACTAGGAAAGTGAGTCCTTGTAGATACTGAACTAAAAATGAACAGCAAAGATAATTGTGCAAATAGATTGTGTTTCTTTTGCATCTAAAGTAGGCATGGTCTAAGTCTCTGCTTTTCTTATTTTTTCAGAACCTTTTCTGTTGAGAAGTAAGCAGAATATACAAATCAACTTTATTTAGTAGAAATTAATTTATCTGGTACAGTTTATAGAAAGCTATATTTAGAGGATATAGGTTTAAATCCTAGATCTGTCATATTATTACCTTTGTGACCCTCTCTATTTCTTAGTTTCCTCATCTGGAAAACAAGGTGGACTACATGGCCATTAGGTTCCCTTTGAAATTTAAATTGGAAGTTATAGAAATTCAAAATTGGAAAGAACTCTAGAATACAAACTATATTTTAAATAACAACCTCTCCCCCAACTCTCAGTGTCCTATGGGTAATATATGAAGCATCTGGAAAAGTAGTGTATCTCTATCTTGAAAGAGCACTAGGTATTGGTTTTGAGGGCAAGTTTGGGGTTTTCCATTACCAGAGAGAACATATGAGTTCAGCAGTGATCTCACCAACCAGATTATCAGGAGGAACAAAGAACAAATTTGAGGAACAAGGAATGCTGATGTGTTTCTAGAGAGAGCATGTATGGTTAAGAGCATGTTTAGCAATGGATACCATATGATTTTGTGTGATAAGACTTGTAATCTTTGCACAGGTTATTCCACGATATCCAAGGGTGGCTGAGTGGATGACTCAACAATATAGGGTCAGTCTTATTCATATGTGATAGTCTAGGCTACTGTTACCATTGATGAATTCCAACAAACAGTGAATGAGAGGAGAGAGTTACAGTTATACCTCCTGAAGATTAATGTGGGAGATAGGGAAACATTTCAGCATTGGTGATGGTGTTCTTTTCACCCTCTTTGTCCAAAAAATAACCTTGACAGCTTCTAAGGATCTGTAGGAGTTTGGATTTTTATATTTTCCCATTAGTTCCTATCAGCATCTTTCTGATCAGATGACATTAGTATCTACCTGGAGATCCAAGAAAAACTCCATTTTCCACAGGGAGATCAACAAAACACCTCCAACATCAATAAGAGGAGTTACTTGTATACCTTATAAAGAGGATAAAAAAGGGTTTATAGAAGCCAGAATCTGACTTACTTACTCCTTTACTACATTTCTTTTTGTATTATTCTACTCTATTTTCTTTTACTACAAATGTATTTACAGAAGAATATGTCACAATATTTTTGGGAAATATATCAATTATTCTTCCAATTTAGTATATACCTTTCCAAATTATATTTAAGAACTGATGACTAAACACCTATCAACTGATAATCGTAGACAAGTATGATAATAGAGAATTAGGACCTTGTTCACTATATCACTAAAATTCCATTCTGACAGGACTACCTCTAGAAACCTGAAGGAACTAAATAGTGAGTTTGGAGACTCAATCTATTAGGACAGCAAGTATGAACTGGATGTGTTTCTTGAACATATTTTCTACTTCCGCATTAATTTATTCATCTAGAACTTGAAGTACTTAAATTAAGTGGTCTCTACAGAACCTTTTCAGACAATATAGTGTGTTTTTCTGTGATTATTTCTTCAACTCAAAATAGTTTATTAAACATTTGTATACTATAGATAGACATCAAACAAACCTTTGATATTTAAAAAATTATAAACAGCATCATTATATGGGTCAAATCAAACTAAATAAGAACTATTACTATTTTAAAAACAAATTTAGATATTAAAAGTTAATATTCAAAAAGATATATCAAATTCCTTACTTGCATAAAAAATGTATAGGTAGAAAGAATCTCATATTCAATCTAATATTCTAAACTAACTTTACCTGTGAATAAACTGAAAAAAATAATTTAAGTCTCCAGGGTCATAAAGATGGCAAGAAACAGAGGATGGATTTAAACCCTAGTTGTATAACTCCAGACCTAGTGGGATATTTCCATGTGTGATACTGACTCAGAACATTTTAGTTTTAAAGACTGGCCAATTGGAATATTGTAGAAGGGATTTCTGATTAAGTATGAGTCAGAATAGTAAATCCTAAAGCCATTTCCAATGCTTATATTCTGTGATTCTAAAGAGTTTATTGATTATACATAGCATATCTCACACAAATTTAATATTCTGAGGGTAACTATATTTCTGAAATGTATGCTTCTTTTGTCATCTTGATTTAGATCTAGTCTTTGGTCAATACCGGCACAATTTCTAAAATGTTACCTAATTAAAATAATTCTAACATTTTCATCTAAATATGATTTCCCTGAGTTATAAGTTCATTCTCTGAAAGACAAAACAAACACATTTCACAGTATTTTCTTAAATATCTCAAAACCATTTATTGTTGCAGACTATCTTGAAGCAGTTTCCAAATATTTTGAAGTTAGCTTCACCTTTTTGTGTGCATATATACATATATAATACGCACAGATATATATGCATATATATATGCATATGTAAATGTATATAAAACTGAGTTCAAAATAATGTAAACAATGGTATTTGTAAAAATTAATTGATTGCAGCCACTTTGCATTAAAAATGAGAGTAATAGGAACCACATAATACGTAGGAGTCAAAGGTTATCTAACCTAGTACTTAGTTCCAATTTTTTTTTCTAATTTCCATCATGAGATTTCTGGCCTCAAATCAAAACAGCATATTATAGTTCAATGTTACAGAAATATAAACCTCCAATAAAGTTTGAAATAGATTTGAAAATCCCTATTATTCTAATTAACAAGGAGACAATGTATTTGAGTAATGAAAATACCAAGAAGAATGCATTAATTATTGAGAGGAACATTTGTTTGACACATATCATTAATGAAATAAAGCAGTCTTCTGAAGACCCTTATTATGTACATATCTTTGGAATATGGATGTAGTATTAATATTGCTATGTGAAATGGTTTTCACTTTTATAATTCTTTGGGCAGAGTTCAAAATTGTTCTTCAGAATTGTTAAATTACTACTCTGCCCTGTATGCTGAATTTATTCCACTCATCCACTATTTTGTTTCTTAGTCAGTATCAACTTGTTTTGATGATTACTGATTGCTAATATAGTTTGAAATTTTGGAATGTGAAGCAGCCTTTCTTTATATATTTTTTTCTATGATTTCCTAGATATTTTAAAGATTATGTTCTTCAATATTTTGGGTTTTTTAGATTTATGAAAAAATTATTTGGCAGTTTGATTGGTATGACATTGAATAAGGAAATAAACTTAGTTAGAATTGTTATTTTTATTATATTAGCTCATTCTATTCATGAGTATTAACTATTTCACTATTTGTTTAAATTTATTTTTATTTGCATGAAAGAAGTGTTTTTGACTGTGTTCATACAGTCATTGGGTTTGTCTTGGTAGGTAGACATTCAGGTATTTTATATTTGCCATTATTTTAAATGTAATTTCTCACATTATGGAACAATGAACTTTTACTACAGGCATTCACAAGTGATTTATGAGAAAGAATACTGTCAACATATAGAATAAGAACTGGGGGAGTAGAAACGCAGAAAAAAAATAAATAACTTATCATTCGTTTATATGAATATATGATTGAGGGATTTGGCTTTCAAGGATTGCTTTAATGCAAAAGTGAATAATATGGATATAGGTATAAGTGATATTTGTATAACCCAGTGGAAGTACTTATTGGATCTGGGAGGGCAGAGGTGGGGGATGGAAGAGCAGAGGGAAAGAAAATGAAATATGTACACAGAAAAATATTTTTAAAATAAAAATGTAAAGAAAAAGCAATTAATTTTTTTCTTATTCCTTGTTGCTGGGTTTTGTTGGTAGTTTATAGAAATGGTAATAATTTAACTGATGCCATTCATTTTATATACTAAAAGTTGGCTATGTGGAATCTCTGACAAGCTGGAAATCACATCTGAGCAGCAGAAAAGAGAAAACTGACTTATTCTTCTTGTTTATGAGTTTATAATTAGATTAGGATAGATAGATAAGGATTTGGGGTTTTTAGATAGAATAGGAAGAGAGGATAGCTTTGGCTCTGTGAAAGGAGAAGAAAGTCCTCCCGGACTAGATTGGTTAGGTGATTATAGTTAAGATTTATTATCATAGTGACCTATAAAATATAAGAAATACCTTTCTACCTGTTTTCCTTTTACTATCCCTTCTTCTAAAAATTTTTATACCTACAATAAATATATTTTTACATAACAGGCCTGAGCCAGAATTCTTTAGGTACTGTTTAGAGAAGACACCTTATATATTTGGGAAATCAGACCTTTGTCAGAGATTTTATTATAATTTTTTCCCCATTTTGTTGCTTCCCTTCTAATTTTGGTTGCATAGTTTCATTTATATAAAGTTTTTTTTAAAATTTAATATAATAAAAATTATGCATTTTACATTCTATGTTCAATTAATTTATTTATGATTATACTCTTTAATTTACTCATTTTGAATTTATCTTAGAATAGGGTGTAAGATGTTGATATAAACAAAACTTTTTCCTGTTCTTTTCCAATTTTCCCAGCAGTTTTTGTCAAATAGTGAGTTCTTGTTCTAAAAGCTGTGATCTTTGGGTTTATCAAATACTAGCTTACTGAGGTCTAGAGTTATGTTAAATAGAAATTCTCTTTCTATCTCTTGCTGCTGTAGTTTGTTGGTAACATATAAAATGTTAAAAAAAAAAGTCATGTGTGTTTATTTTGTATCTTAGTATTTTGCTAGCACTATTAAATAATTCAAATAGTCTTTTAGTTGGCTTTCTAGTATTTTGTAAGTCTACTGTCATATCATCTGCAGAGATTAATATTTTAGTTTATTCATTGACTCCTTAAATCCCTTCCATTTCTTTTTCTTCTCTTATTGCTAAAGCTAACATTTCTAAACAATAAACATCTTTGCTCCACCCATGATCTTACTGGAAAGGCTTCTAAGTTACCTTTATAAATAAATAACACCAGTTTATAGTTTTAGATCCATAATACTTATCATTTTAAGGAAAGGCACATTTATTTCTATTTTCTAGAGTTGTTTTTTTTTTAACCCTTAACTTTGGTGTATTGTCTCATAGGTGGAAGAGTGGTAAGGGTGGGCAATGGGGGGTCAAGTGACTTGCCCAGGGTCACACAGCTGGGAAGTGGCTGAGGCCAGGTTTGAACCTAGGACCTCCTGTCTCTAGGCCTGACTCTCACTCCACTGAGCTACCCAGCTGCCCCTTTTCTAGAGTTTTTAATAAGAAATACATGTAGTATTTTCACAAGGGATTTTTCTATATATATTCAGATAATACTATGATTTCTGTTAGTTTGGTTATGTATATGAATGATTATGCTAATAATTTTCCCAATATTATATTAGCCCTGCATTCCTGGACAGAGTGATATTTTTGTGATATAATAGTGTAGTCTTTTGCTAGTATTTTATTGAATATTTTTTCATATTCATTCATTCAGAAAATTGGTCTATAATTTTCTTTTTTTTTTCAATTTTTTTCTTCTGGCTTATTAGTTCACATTTGTGTCACAAAAGCCATTTGGTGGGACTCCCAGTCAACTTCCCAATATAATTAATTTAGAATTAGGATTCATTTTCCTTTAAATATTTGACAAAATATACTTTTGAATCTATTTGGAGTTCATTGATGGCTTATTTAATTTCTTTATTTCTGAGAAGAGATTATTTAAGCATTTTATTTCCTCTTTTGTTAATCTGAGCAATTTATATTTTTATAAACATTTATACATTTCACTTAGATTGTCAGATATATTGACATATTATTAGGCATAATAGTTCCTTGTGAATGCTTTAATTTCTTCTTCATTGATGATGATTTCATCCTTTTTATTTTTTGTAGTGGTAATTTGATTTTCTTCTTTTTAAAGTCAAATTAATGAATACTGTTTTTTTTTTTTGCAAGAAACCAATGCCTAGTTATGCTTATTAGTTCAGTTGGTCTTCATACTTTAAGAAATTTTTCCTTTTTATTTTTCAGGATTTCTAATTTTGTTATTTAACAGTGGATTTCTAACTTGTTATTTTTCTACTTTTTTAAGTAACATGCCCACTTCACTGATCACTTATTCTATATTTTACTGATGTAAGCATTTATATATAAAATTTTCCTCTCAGAAATGCTTTGAATGCAACTCATAAATTTTGTTATGTTATCTCCTCATTGTTGTAAAGTTGAAAATGATCATGTACCCCTTTAAACTACATTACCCAAACTCCCTTTCACCATACCCATAATTCCTTAAGCCTTTCCCTATTGGTCGTTGGTTTTTGCAGCCTGGATTGATTTTGTGTTTTTTGGCTTGGTCACAGGGGCTTTTAGATCAGAGGTGGTTTGATGGAGGGTGAGTTGGGTCTCTTTCCCTGCGCTTTTAATAAATCCTTATAAATATCATACTTTGGAGGCATTGAATATTAATTTTAAAACTTATATTGTGTTAACTTAGAAAAAACACAGGACTATTAAATAGTCATAAAACCACTCTTTAATCAAGGAAAAGGGGGATGAGGGCTACTTGGCCTCTTATGCAGAGCTGCGCCTTGTGCAGAGTCTAAATGAACACTGCTTCACTCTGCTCCCTGATCCCCCTGGGAGTGACACAGGGCTAGATGACAAAGGAAATTGGGGAACTTATATACCATTTGGGAAGATCTAGGGGCTAGGAGATGATTGACATTATACTGACAGGATACAATCAAGCTAGAGAAAGGGATCATAGCTAGAGGCTAGGGTGTAAGGGAAAGGAACTGCTTACACAATGGATACTAAATGGTCCCTGCCCAGGTAGTCTTCCTGGGAAGGGTCTTTGATACAATGGGGAAGACTACCTAGGACAAAAGGGTATTTAGCATTTACCCTAGGGTCCATTATTAAGTCTTCAATTGCTAGCCTAAGATTCCCTTCAGGGTGGATTCTCAAGGGAACAGGGAACAAGCACAAGATTTTGGGGTCTCCAACCTATAAACTATTTCTAAACTTGGGGTTCATCATACCTCACTAAGCTACAAGTTTGGGAACTCTAGATTCCATGTCCTCAATTTTCTTTCTCATTAATGAAATTATTGATTGTTTCAATGATATGTTCTTTGACCCACCCCAATTTTAGAATTAAATTAGTTTCCAATTCAATTTTAATTTCCTTTTCCATGAATTCTTGTTGATTATAATTTTACTTCATTATGATCTGAAAGGGACACATTCATTATTTCTGATTTTCTATATTTGGTTGTCCAGTTTTTAGACCCTAATACATGGTCAATGTTTGTGTTCAATGTGCTGCTGAAAAAAAAAGATATATCCCTTCCTACTCCCATACATTTTCTCCAGAGACCTATTAAATCTAGCTTTTCTAAAATTCTAATCACCTCTTTAACTTCTTTCTTATTTATTTGGGGGTTATATTTATCCATTTCTGGGAGAGGAAAGTTGAGTTCCCAAACAGTATAATTTTATTGACTATTTGTTCATGAATTTCATTTAATTTCTCCTTTAAAAATTTGGAATCTATAACATTTGGTGCATATGTTTAGTATTGTTCTTACTTCATTGTCTGTGGTACCTTTTATCAAGATGTAAGTCTCTCAACTCTTTTCATCACATCTATTTTTGCTTTAGCTTTGACTAAAATCCCAATTGCTTTCTTTTTTACTTAAAATGAATCATAATAAATTCTGCTCCAGTCACTTACATTTACTCTGTGTGTCTCCCTGCTTTATGTATTTCATATAAACAACATGTTATTGTTGTTGTTTTTAATACACTTTGCTAACTGTTTCTGTTTTATGGATGAGTTCATCCCACTCACAATCATGGTTATGATTACTATGAATTCCCATCCATTTTATTTTCTCCTTTTGATCCTGCTCATTTTCTGTCATGCCTCACAAATGTTTTGCTTTTAACCACTGTGCCCCAACTTCACTGGTCCCTTTTGTTAGCTGTCCCCCACTTTTAAAAAATTTCCCTCCTACTTCTCTATAGGGTGAGATAGATTTCTATATCCAAATGTGTTTGGTTGTTAATCTCTCTCAATGAGTACAGTTTAGCCATTGACTATCACCTCCATCATTCCTCCCCTCCACTGTGAAAGTTTTATTTTTCACTTCTCTTTAGGTGAGATAATTTATCACATTCCAACTCTCTCTTCCTTATTCTCTTAGCTCAATCCTCTTTTTCAGCCCTTGATTTTTAATATAATATCATCTTAGTTGACTTACTCTTATACCCTCTATCTATGTATACTCCTTGTAACTGCTCTATTAATGATAAAAATTTAAGAGCTACAAAAATCATCTCATCATATATAAATTTTAAAAAGTTTGACCTTAATGAATCCCTTAACTTTGCTCTTTTCTGTATAACTTTTTATAGTCTTATATTTGAACATCAAATTTCCTATTCATCTCTGCTCTTTTCATGACAAATGCTTGGGTATCTTCTATTTTATTAAATTATAATTTCCCCCTGAAAGATTACACTCAGTTATTATGTGTAGACGATTTTTGGGTTGTAAACCTACTTCCTTTGCCTCCTGCAATGTCATATTCTAAGTCCTCCAATCCTTTAATGTTGAAATTGTTGAGACCTGGGTAATCCTGACTATGATTCTGGTATTTGAATTGTTCCTTTCTGGATGCTTGCAATATTTTCTCCTTGATCTGGGAAATCTGGAATTTGGTTATAATAATCTTGGGAATTGTCCTGTAGTGATTTGCTTTCAGAGGTGATAAGTGGATTCTTTTAAATTCTATTTTACATCTTGTTCAAAAATTTCAAGGAAGTTTTCATTGATTTTTTATGGTAATACGTTGCCTAAGGATTTTTTAAATCAGGGCTTTCAGGTAGTTCAATAATTCTTAAATTGTCTCTCCTGGAAATAATTTCTAGGTTAGTTGTTTTGGTCATAAAATTTTTCATATTTAATTTTTTTTATTCTTTTGATTTTGTTTTATTATTTCTTGGTGTCTCATAACATAGTTAGCTTCTACCTGCTCAATTTTAATTTTTAATGAATTATTTCCTTCAATGAGCTTTGGATCATTTTTATATTTGCTCAATTCTATTATTTAAAAAAAAAACTCTTCTTTGATTTTTGCACCTTTTTTAAGATGATGTTTTCTTTAGTATTTTTATGCCATGTTTTCCAAATTGCTGATTCTTTCTTATGTTGCTTTTATTTATTTTTCCCATTTTCACTATTTCTCTCTCATTTGATTTTTGAAATACTTTTTGAGCTCTCCCAGCACCTGGGGCTAATACCATTGTTTCCTTCTGAGTTTTCTGCCTTATTCTTCCTTGCCTCCATAATAATTGTTAGATATTTTTATTTTATTTTTATTATTTTTTATATTTACTCATTTGCCTAAACTTTTTCTTGACATTAAAGGTAGATTTTTGTTCTCAAGGTAGAGAAGGCACTTTTAAAGCTTCATTTTTTTCCCTTTCTGCTGTCTTTACCTCTGTTTCTGAGTTTATGTAAGTTTTACTTCTTCCAAAGTAGTATGATGACATATGTGATAAGGAATCCAAAAGCCAACTCTCATTGTTTATTCATATATAGTATTTTCATTATATAATTCATATATTATAGCCAATACCTATGACTCTCTCCAGAGCCTGATGATGGCTATTAGGGCCCAGTGCACAGTGAGCTACCTTTTGCTTGGGTTCCTGACCTCATATTGAGTGTGAGCAGTGTTTCTCAGCCTCACCCTTGACTTACACTTGTCAGGGGCACTGTGTACTGCCTTGCACTTGGGTTAGAGACTTCACCTCTGGCTTGGGCAGGGGATCTGGATCTCCCTTTCAGCTTTTACTAGCTAGACATATTGTGAAGTGCTTTGTATTATGACTTAGGGGATGATTTGGATCTCATGCTTGGGTCTGGAACTTTAGGGGTAGGTATGGAATGCTTTGCTTCTAGCTTAGCCAGGGACTCAGGATCTTGCTGTTGGCTAGTGTCTGCATACAGACCCTTGAACAATGGTGTTATGATGCAGGGATTGCTGTTGGCTTTCATTGGTGCTATTTGGTGCAGACTTGCTAAAGGCTCTGATCCCCTCTCACCTCAGTGAAACAAATCCTATGAGTAAGTCATTTAGAGAAGCAATCAGAAGGCAATATATGAGGTTACAACACATATAATAAAATAATGATTCAGTTGGGGTAAAAGTGACAAGATCCTATTTTCTGGTCCTAATTATTTTCTTTTTTAAAATTTTCTGTGCAATGATAAGATAAGCAGCATGATATCATTTATCCATAAGAAATCATGAAAAACATTACTATCTGAGAAATGTTGCAAAAAATAAAATGAAAAATATATTTCAACTTGCACAAAGAGTATATCAGTTTTCTTTGTGTTGGATCATTGTCTTGAATAGAGTAGCTAAGTCTTTTACAGTTGATCATTATTACGATATTGCAATTACTATACATAATGATGTCCTGGTTTGGCCCATTTTACACCAAAGACATGCACAATTTTAATTTTTTCATTCATGGTTCCAAATTATTCTCTAGAATGGCTAGAGCACTTAACAACTCTATCAAGAGTATATTAATGTGGTTCTGGGTTAAGATGGCAGCAGAGTAAAAAGCAGCTGCTTAACCTCTCCTAACCCACACATAGAGGACTCCTCAAGAGGAAATAAAAACAAATCCAGACAAACAAAGGGACCCCAGAACAGGACGCAGCATTGAAGGTACGTAGAATTGGGGCATTTCCATTCCATAAAGAGGTGAAACAGCTCTCACTAAAACGCGAACTAAGCAACCCACTCCCCCTGCCTCCCCTGCTCATTACAGAGCCAAAGTGAGCTCAGAGTTCTTGGCAGCTACCTGGGATCACCAGGGCCTGTTCCTGAGAGCAGCAAGACTTAAGACCCCAAGAGGCTAAAGAACCAGACTTTGAACACAGACCTTGAGCACAGGTGCGGAACTTGGGCGGGGACCCAGTGCAGAGGGGTGCATGACTGAGGAAGCAGCACCCTGAGACTGGTAAAGGAGCTTCAGGCAGAGGAACAAGAAAGGGGACAACCAGGAGGCTTGACCCTGAAAACAACTAGACTTGAGACCTCAGGAGCCTAGAGACTACAGACTAACTGTGACCGTAAGGATAAAGCTGAGAGGTTGCACAGCTCTCTGACTCAGGCTAAAACTGCTCCACAGCTCCATAGGCAGAAAGCCTGTCTGCCTCAACCAGACTTCTGACTGAGAAAGAAATAATAATAATAATAATGGCAAGCCAGGCACAAGACCCCAAAAGAGAAAAAGGAAGAAGAAATCTTTAACACTTGACAACTTTTACATAGAAAAAATCCAGACAACAGCACAAACAGCAGAGGAGAACAAACAAGTAATCATATCCAAAACTTCCCAAAATAATGAAAATTGGTCACAAACTCTTGAAGAGTTCAAATCTGAGATCATGAGAAAGATGGAAAAGATTTGGTGAAGAGAAGTGGGAAATCGCTCAAAAGGAAATTAACAGGTAAGAAGAAAGAAACTCCCAATTGGAGGAAGATGTCCCAAAATCAAACGAAATGGTAAGCAAATTGGAAACCAAAATTAAACAGCTAAAAATAGGATACACCAAACAGAAAAGGAAAATCATGAAACTATAACAGAAAACAAAATCTCTAAAAACCAGAATGGGGCAAGTAGAAGCTAATGATCTCTAAAAACAGCAAGAACAAATAAAAGTCAAAAGACTGATAAAATAGAAGGAAACAGGAAATATCTCAACGAGCAATTGACAGATCAAGAAAACAGGTGTAGAAGAGACAACATGAGAATCATTGGTCTTCCTGACAAAGCAGAAATTAATAGAAAATTGGACTCCATACTAAAAGAAATTATTCGGCAAAATTGCCCTGAAGTTCTACAACAAGAGGGCAATATAGACATTGAAAGGATCCATAGATCACCCTCTACACCACCCTGAAAAGACAACACCCCAGGAATATAATCGCCAAACTCAAGAGCTTCCAAGTAAAAGAAAACTATTCCAAGAAGCCAGAAAGAGACAATTCAGATATCAAGGAACACCAATCAGGATCACACAGGATCTGGCAGCCTCCACCCTAAAAGACCTCAAGGCTTGGAATATGACATTCAGAAAGACAAGAGAACTGGGTCTACAACCAAGGATCACCTACCCATCAAAACTGACTATATACTTCCAGGGGAAAGTATGGGCATTCAACAAGAAAGAAGATTTCCAAATATTTGCACAGAAAAGACCAGAACTAAATGGAAAGTTCAATATCCAACCACAAAAACCAAGAGAAACATGGAAAGGTAAACAAGAAAGAGGGGAAATAAAGAAAACTCTTATTTTTAAATTTGCCTCTTTAAGAACCTTAATAAGATCAAATTATTTGTATTCCTAAATGGAGAAATGTTACGTATAATTTTCAAAAACTGTATTCATTAGTATAGTAATTAGAAGAATTATTCATAGGGAGATGTTGGAGCACTAAATGGTCTAAGATGAGACTGGGCAGGAAAAAAAGAAGGGGGGTGAATAGTAGATGGCACCTAGAGAAACTTGAATGAATAAGAAAAATAGGATATGCTATACCATACAAAGAGAGCATGGGAAGAGGAGGGGATGAATACTATTATAAGAAAGAGAGGAAGACAGCATTAAGAGGTAATATTTAAACCTTACTCTCAGAGGAATTAACCCTGAGAGGGAAGAGTAGCTATATCCATTGAGATATAGAATTCTATCTAACCCTACTGAGAAAGTCAGAAGGGATTAACCAAAAGGAGCAGAGGAGCGGAGAGGTCAAAAAAGGGAGGAGAGGAGAGGGGGGAGGGATTTCATTAGGCCTTAAAAAATAAAAAGTGGGGAATAATAAGGGAGGTGGTGGAAAGGTAAGTAAAACAAGGGAGGGGACAAGGGGACTGGTCTAAAATAAACCACTGGTTTAAAAGGAAATAGCGTAAGAAGAAGGGGTAGAACTAGGAGAGGATACCAAAATGTTTGGGAATACACAACTGATAATTATAATTCTGAAGCTGAATGGGATGAACTCGCCCATAAAAAGGAAGGAAATAGCAGAATGGGTTAGAAACCAACATCCTACCATATGTTGTCTACAAGAAACATATATGAGGTGGATGGACATACACAGGTTTAAGGTCAGTGGCTGGAGCAAAATCTTTTGGGCTTCAACTGAGAAAAAGAAGGCAGGAGTGGCGATCATGATTTCTGACAAAGCCAAAGTAAAAATAGGTCTGATTAAAAGAGACAGGGAAGGTCATTATATCCTAATAAAAGGCAGTATAGACAATGAGGAAATAACAATACTCGACATGTATACACCAAATGGTATAGCATCCAAATTCTTAAAGGAGAAACTGGCAGAGCTCAAGAAGGAAAAAGATAATAAAACCATACTAGTGGGAGATCTAAATATTCCTCTTTCGGATCTAGATAAATCAAACCAAAAAATAAATAAGAAAGAGATAAGAGAGGTGAATGAAATCCTAGAAAAATTAGATTTAGTAGATATGTAGAGAAAAATAAATAGGGACAAAAAGGAATACACCTTATTTTCAGCTGCACATGGTACATTCACAAAGATTGACCATGTAATAGGGAATAGAAACATTGCAAACAAATGTGAAAAAGCAGAAATAATAAATGTTACCTTCTCAGATAATAATGCAATCAAAATAATAAAATTGGAAATTAAATAATATGATTCTCCAAAAAGTGTTAAAGAAGAAATCATAGAAATAATCAATAATTTCATTGAAGAGAATAACAATGATGACACATCCTACCAAACTATGTGGGATGCAGCTAAGGCAGTACTCAGGGGGAAATTTATATCCTTGAATGCATGTACCAACAAATTAGAGAGGACAAAGATTAATGAATTGGGCATACAAATTAAAAAACTCAAAATGGAACAAATTAAAAAAACCAAAGCTAGGGGCAACTGGGTAGTTCAGTGGATTGAGAACCAGGCCTAGAGACAGGAGGTCCTAGGTTCAAATTTGGCCTCAGACACTTCCCAGCTGTGTGACCCTGGGCAAGTCACTTGACCCCCATTGCCCACCCTTACCACTCTTCCACCCAGGAGCCAATACACAGACGTTAAGGTTTAAAAAATGTAAAAAAAAATAAAAAAAAACAGCTAAAGACCAAAGTAGAGATTATAAAAATTAAAGGAGAAATCAATAAAATTGAAAGTAAAAGAATTTTAAAATTAATAAATAAGACTAGAAGCTGATATTTTGAAAAAACAAACAATATTGACAAAGTACTGGTCAATCTAGTTCAAAAAAGGAAAGAAGAAAACCAAATCATCAGTATCAAAGTTGAAAAAGGAGACCTCACCTCTAATGAAGAGGAAATCAAGGCAATCCTTAAAAACTATTTTGCCCAATTATATGGCAATAAATATAGCAATCTAGGTGAGTTGGATGAATATTTACAAAAATATAACTTGCCTAGATTAACAGTAGAAGAAATAGAATACTTAAGTTATCCAATATCAGAAAAAGAAATTGAACAAGCCATAAAAGATCTCCCTAAGAAAAAATTCCCAAAACCAGATGGATTCACAAGTGAATTTTATCTAAACTTCAATGAACAACTAATTCCAATACAATACAAACTATTTGATATAATAAGCAAAGAAGGAGTTCTACCAAATGCCTTTTATGATACAAATAAGGTACTATTCCCAAAGCCAGGTAGATCAAAAACAGAGAAAGAAAATAACAACAAATTTCTTAATGAACATAGATGCAAAAGTCTTAAACAGAATACTAGGAAAAAGACTCCAGCAACTGATCACTAGGGTTATTCATTATGATCAGGTGGGATTTATACCAGGAATGCAAGGGTGGCTCAACATCAGGAAAACCATTCACGTAATTGACAATATCAACAAGCAAATCAACAAAAACCTCATGATTATCTCAATAGATGCTGAAAAAGCCTTTGACAAAATGCAACATCCATTCCTATTGAAAACACTAGAAAGTAAAGGAATAGAAGGACCTTTCCTAAAAATAACCAACAGTATATATCTAAAACCATCAACAAGCATCATATGCAATGGGGATAAATTTGAAGCCTTCCCAAAAAGATCAGCGTGAAACAAGGCTGCCCATTATCACCTCTATTATTTAACATTGTACTAGCAACAATAGCAGTAGCAATTAGAGAAGAAAAAGAAATTGAAGGTATTAAAATAGGCAATGAGAAGACTAAGCTATCACTCTTTGCAGATGATATGATAGTCTACTTAAAGAATCCTAGAGAATAAACAAAAAAGCTAGTATTACAACTTTAGCAAAGTTGCAGAATACAAAATAAATGCACATAAATCTTCAGCATTTCTATATGTTTCCAACATATCACAGAAGCAAGAGATAGAAAGAGAAATACCATTTAAAATCAACCCAGACAATATAAAATACTTAAGAATCTATCTACCAAAACAAACACAGGAATTATACCAACACAACTACAAAACACTTTCCAAACAATTAAAAATAGATTTAACAATTGGAAAAACATTGATTGCTCATGGGTAGGATGAGCTAACATAATAAAAATGACCATTCTACTCAAATTAATTTACCTATTTAGTGCCATACCCATCAAACTACCAAAAAACTTTTTTACTGAACTAGAAAAAACTATAAAAAGGTTCATTTGGAAGAACAAAAGATCAAGAATATCAAGGGAAATAATGAAAAAAACATGAAGGGAGGTGCCCTAGCAGTACCAGATATTAAACTATACTATAAAGCAGCGGTCATGAAAATGATATGGTACTGGCTAAGAGATAGAAGGGAGGGTCAGTGGAATAGACTTGGGGTAAGTGATGTCATCAAGACAGTGTATGATAAACCCAAAGTGCCCAAATTTGGGGATAAAAATCCACTATTTGACAAAAACTGTTGGGAAAATTGGAAAACAGTATGGGAGAAATTAGGTTTAGATCAACATCTCATACCCTACAACCAAGATAAATTCAGAATGGGTGAGTGACTTGAATATAAAGAAGGAAACTATAAGAAAATTAGGTGAACAAAGAATAGTGTACCTGTCAGGTCTGTGGGAAAGGGAAAAAATTTAAAACCAAGCAAGAGTTAGAAAAAATTTAAAAATGTAAAGTAAATAATTTTGATTATATTAAATTAAAAAGGTTTTGTATAAACAAAAACAATGCAACCAAAATCAGAAGGGAAACAACAAACTGGGAAAAATATAACAAAAAAACTCTGACCAAGGTCTAATTACTCAAATAAATAAGGAGCTAAATAAATTGTATAAAAAAAATCAAGCCATTCCCCAATCTATAAATGGGCAAGGGACATGAATAGGCAATTTTCAAATAAAGAAATCAAAAGTATCAATAAGCACATGAGAAAGTGTTCTAAATCTCTAATAATTAGAGAAATGCAAATCAAAACAACTCTGAGGTACCACCTCACACCTAACCAATTGGCTAAAATGAAAGAAGGGGAAAGTAATGAAGGTTGGATGGGATGTGGCAAAATTGGGACATTAATGCATTGCTGGTAGAGTTGTGAACTGATCCAACCATTCTGGTTGGCAATTTGGAACTATGCCCAAAGAGCGATAAAAGAATGCCTGCCTTTTGATCCAGCCATAGCATTGCTGGGTTTGTACCCCAAAAAGATCATAGATAAACAGACTTGTACAAAAATATTTATAGCTGTGTTCTTTGTGGTGGCAAAAAACTGGAAAATGAGGTTATTCCCTTCAGTTAGGGAATGGCTAATCAAATTGTGGTATATGCTGGTGATGGAATACTATTGTGCTCAAAGAAATAATAAACTGGAGGAATTCCATGTGAACTGGAAAGATCTCCAGGAATTGATGCAGAGTGAAAGGAGCAGAGCCAGAAGAACATTGTGCACAGAAACTGATACACTGTGGTAAAATCGAATGTAATGGACTTCTGTACTGGAAGCAATGCAATGACCCAGGACAATTCTGAGGGATTTATGGAAAAGAACGCTACCCACATTCAGAGGAAGAACTGCAGGAGTGGAAACACAGAAGAAAAACAACTGCTTGAACTCATGGGTTGATGCGAACATGGTTGGGGATATAGACACTAAATGACCACACCAATGCAACTATCAATAATATGTAAATAAGTCTTGACTGATCACACAGGTTAAAACTGTTGGAAATGTATATTGGATATGGGGGGAGGGGTTGAAGGAAGGGTGAAGGGGAAAGTAAAAACAGGTATCATGTAACCATGGAAATTTTTTCTAAAAAAATATATATTTAAATCTGAAAAAATAATAAAGATAAAGAAATTGAAAAAAAAAGAGTACATTAATGTGCCTATTTTTCAATATTCTCAGGGGTTTATCATTTTCATTTTTTATCATGCTATTCAATCTTTAGGTAGGAGGTGGTACATCATTGTTGTGTAAAGTACATTTCTCTAATAAATAGTGACTTAGAACATTTTCTCTCAAGACTGATAGCATTGATTTCTTCTCCTGAAAACTTCCTGTTCACATTCTTAGCTTACTTATCAGAGAATGGAGCTTAAAAATCTTACTTGCTTTCCTATATGTATTTGAATAATAAGACTTTTATTAAAGAAACTCAAGTTATTTATTCATTTATTTTTTAGTATTGGATTAGCTAGAAGACTTGGTGGATAGAAAGCCAGATGACCTTAGACACTTCTTAGGAATGTGACCCTGGGCAAGTCACTTAAACTCAATTTACTAGCTCTTTTCCACTCTTCTGCTTTGGAACCAATACTTATTATTGGTTTTATTTTATTTATTTTTTGCCTTAAAATAAATCAAATCTTTATTTTACCCTGTACAGTTATTTGAAGTCTGAATAAAAACCCTACATTTTCTTTTTTTAAAAAAAGTTAAATTGATTTTTAAAAGTTTATTCATTTAATTAACTGTTTTATAATATGTTTCCATAGTTACATGAATCTTGCTCTTCCCCCTCCTTCCATTCCACTCCCATGACAAACAAGCAGTTCCACTGGATTTTACACTTGTTACTGATTTTAGACAAAAGGTAGGGATTTAATATTTTTATATAACTCTATTGTCTCTTTTTAACATAATATAGTTATTTTTGTTATCTCTTTTGTTTATATTTATTTTACTTTTGCTTTGTTAGGGATTATAATTGTTTTCCCTAATTTCTTTTATTTTAAATTTTAGCTGAACCATAATAGAATTTGCTCGAGGTCCATATCATAAATTTGTGTATTTCTTTCTATTTCAAATTCAGTTTCTAATGAAAAATCTATTGTTGGATTCTGGTCTCTAATTCAATCTGCTATCTCCTTCCATTTTATGAACAAGTTTGTCACATTCGTATTCCAGCCATGATTACTAACTGTTTATTTCCCATGATCATATTTTCTTCTCTTTGTCTTTATGCATATTCCTCCCCCTTTATATCAATTCCAAAGCAAGTGGGATTCAATTGTGCCCCTCCATCCACTCCCCATTTTCCTCTATTATCTATTCCTCAATTTTACTTATTTTAAAGTTATTTGAAAGAGAATGTTGAGAGAGTCCAGCCATGTTGCTATCCTTTCTACACAATCTTGGCTCCACTTCTTAATTTCATTTAGTGATGAATTTTCTAGAAGCCAAAAAGTTGAAGAGTATTTGGGTTGCTAGTCGTTGTCAGTGGGATGGTTCAAAGAGAATTATGAATTCTAATACCCAAACTGTGATTATCATAGTGCCAACTTTTTAAGAAAACAAAAAGTATGGGCGTACCATTTGAATGTTGATTTTTTGTTTGTTTTGGTAGGGGTTATGTTAAAGGGTGCCTGATAATCTATAGAAGAAATTTTAAACAATAAAAATTAGTTTTAAGTTTTTCTTTTGCTTTTGATACGCTAGTGGCAGAGTGCTGGGAAAGAAAATAGAGAATACTAAGTAACAAAGGTTTTAGACTGTCAACAAACTTCATTTTGCTGATTGGAACTCTAAATATGACATTTTTGTCTCAGGACCAACTAGTGGACAGATTGCTGGAGGAGCTGAATCATATCAGTCTTGATGTTCCTGCTATAAACAAAATAAAGGCACAAATTGTGGCTAAATGGAAGGATAGCTTATAGAGACTCCTTAGAGTGATGAATAAGAAGAACTGGTAGATAAATAAGAAGAATCATATTGGTTTTACTATACCTGAAAAGTTATAAGAACCATTCTTTCATGGACAATTTCATAACCATGTATTATAATTTTAATATATACATATATATCACCATAAAATAATAGCAGCTTATAATTCAACATTAATTTCTGAGGATAAAACAGTAGAGAAATTTGAGGAAAAAGTTGTTTTAATACTCTAAACTTGACCCTCCAAATCTATTTTTAAAAAGCATAGCATGACATTCAACTGAGCAATCATACCAAGAACATTAAGCACCAAAAAGAAATGACTATACATAAAACAAAAATATGATATATGCAAAGATCATTTTAACAAACTGCTTCCTGCACTGAGATTAGTAGAATTATTATTCCATGGTCCTGATATCGCCATTCCTAACATGCTTATGGAGGTGGAAGGAATATCACTAAAAAGAACAAAGATCAAAGAAGTGGCTAGATTGTACCAATTATAGGAAAAAGAGACCTATGCTGAAGGTAATATAATTGTGAAGTCATTGTGAAATTATATAGTCGTCATCTAAATAAGGGGAAAACATTGAAGATGATGAAAAAAAATCTCGGAATTTGTGACTATCAAGAATGATAAGTACTGACATGCCTATTTTTGCAAATGTGCAAAGCATTTATAAGTCATCAGTATAAGAGTCAAAGGCACAGTCAATGAGAGTGTAGTAAGGAGTCAGTTGACTTTTATCAGCAACATTCAGCAATGGACATCCTTTTTACTATCTCAAAATGAACTGACAGAGGCAGATAATATAATATCCCATTGGGCTTATTTTTGGTTAACTATGAAATACTATTTGGTTAACTAGAACAAAAACCTACTTTTTGGTTCATAAAACAAGGTGTCTCTCTTCCACACATCAAGATAATTCAAGATTTCTTTGAAAATTTAAAACAATGAAAATAACATTCTGTGACACTGAGACAAAATTTGTGATATAAAAATGACATTTTTAGGTAAAAATGGATTTTCTTAAAGTAATTTTGGGAGCCACTCAGACAAATAGGGTCCTTTGATAGAATCTTTTTATCTGGATCCCATCAAAGATCAACACAGACAGGCAAGTACCTGCTTTTTGATTTTTCTGCCTTGCAGGCCAGGATTCAGACAGGATGGTTTATCTGAGATAAAAATCTGGGCCCCTCCTCGTGGCTTCTTTTATTATTGAAAACATATCAATTTAATCTTCTAGGATAGCTTTAAGTTTTATAGAAAAGCCTCTAAGTACAGTATAGTAAACCAGCAATTAAGGAGTTAACAATTTTTCCCTAAGCCAAATAAAGAAGAAATTGGCATAAGCTGCTCTATATCTTTTTCCCTGTCCCAGATATTCCAAGGACATTGTAGGCAGGCCAGATGAATTCCATTCTCATTTAGTTATTTCCAGTGACAAAATACACCACAATCTTAAAGGCTTATTCTTCAACATATCTTTTGAAGTATGGAAGCTTTTTACTAAAATAACATTTAGATAATGTGAGGCTCATTTCTGACCTTGGACCTTGTCTCATCCAGGCATGATCTTCATGAGAAATATTTTGTAAAGCTGTATACCAATCATGATGTAATTCTGTAATTTTCAATCGTGCTTTGTAATATAATAAATCCCAACCTCACTGACTGTCGGAGCAGCCATGAGCTGACAGCCCCCAGCATCTGCCTCATTCTTTCTCACCTAAACCATGAATCTCTCCAGATCCTTGGAGCTGTTGGATAGCTTCCAACAAAAGTAATCCATATAAACTTCTACATCAGGGAAGGGAGAGAGGAAAAGATAAATGAAAACATTCTTTTTTGCCAATCTGCAGAAAGCAGTTTGATGAGTAGTCCCTTTAGTCTGTCCTTAGACACACATATCATGGACAAATCCTGAAGATGTGAAATTGGGTGGAACCATAATATAATAAAATATATGCTAGATTATGGAGTGCTTTCAATGATCCCAATTGTATTGCCTGACATCCAATTGCAACTTTTTATACCAGAATTCTTCCCATAATGCCCCAAAACTATGATTCATGGAATAACACAATTTCCAAATTATTCAAATATCATGTGACCCAAAGAACAATGGGCAGTCTACAACATTTTGACCACAATGATTGTTATGTTACAATGGGATAACAAAAGGGCTTTCTGATCATCTTAACAGAACTAAGAAAATATTAAATGACATAGAGAATTACTAAAAGTTCAGTTATTAGAATCTCAATTGGGGATAAATAGGAACTTTTGGACATTGGAAAGTGCCCTAAAGTTCAGAGCTTTATAATGTTTCCTGGGTCACTGAGAGGTTCAGCAGCTTGCCCTGGTCATGCAAACAGTGTGTTGGGATTATAACCTGTCTTAAATGTGAAGATTACATACTATCAAAACTGCCTCAATTGCTTATGCATAGTAGAGTTGTCTCAAAATCAACATTAAATTGAATTCAATTATGCCGTTAGTGTTGGTGGTGGAAGTCTGTTTTCAAAGGAGAGTACAGATTTGCTGAATGGCAATGGATATGCAATTTTATATGTTAATTTTTTGCCATCTATGTTAAAATAGTGTGAAAAGATGCTAGGAAGTGAAGAAGCTAAGTACAAAGAGAGGAGTTACTATCTTTGAATTTGTTTTAGTTCTATAAGATTCTAGCTCTTCTTAGAGTGACATAAAATTATACCCTTCCCATATCTGCCAATCCCAATTTGAATAACTTTTTATTTGGTGATATTTTTACTTACTCTAGCAGCAGCACAGCTAAATTGGGTGTGATCTTCAAGTGGTTGGCCACAGGACGACTATTGTGACTATTATTACCTATAGAAGGAGTTTCCATCTTTCTCTAGGAGGAAAAGCACTTTCTCTTTCCATCTCCCCCCAAATAATTTATTGAATATATTGTGGTGGAAATTCCACTAAGGTATCAGTTGAATTAGATGTTCTTTCCTTTTTCGTATATTAAAATTCTGTGATTCTGTGATCCTGTGGAAAGAAGGTCTCCCACCTTTATCCACTTCACCTTTATTCTCATGGGGTTATTTAATCACACCAAGTAATTTTTAGGCTTCCCTCAGAAGCCACTGGAATGTTATCCAAATTATTTATTCATTTTTTAAGACCTTACCTTCCTTCTTAGAATCAATACTATGTATTGGTTCTAAGGCAGAAGAGTGGTGAGGGCTAAGGCAATGGGGGTTAAGTGACTTACCCAGGGTCACACAACTAGAAAGTGTCTGAGGCCAGATTTGAACCTAGGACCCCCATCTCTAGGCCTGCTCTTAATCCACTGAGCCACCCAGCTGTCCCCTGTTATTCAAATTAAACATGTGTACATTTAACAAATAATTGCCAACAAATGACATTACTTCTACAAATTTTGAATTCTTCCTGTCTCAAAATACTTTATTGCTTATATCATACTAAACAAAAAATGAAATTTTACTAAGTACATGCTTTCCTTAATTTAATTGATGAAACGATGATAAAACTTAAGTTCTGTTATGATTGTTGAGGGACTTGATTGTAAAGATGTAATTGTTAAGAAAAGGTAAAGCAGAAAGCCCCAGATGATAAAGGAGCTTTAAACTTTTCTGAGGTATAAACAGGAAATCAGATAACACAACTAAACTTCCTGTATAATCCCCCCAACCAATCATAGTGTGTTTCTTTAGGAAGACTAGCCAATTGATATTTTAATTAATGTTAACTAATCAATAATATCAGAATAACAACGATAAATTAATTACACATCTGACTAATGATATTACTGATGGTAGTTAAGATTAACTACAGGGAGTAAGACTGGATCCTCCTCTGACCATTCAACTTGCCCTAGAATCTTCCTTGATGCTGAACTGTTGCCAGGTCAACCAACAAAACGTCAGTAGCTGGATTGACTTTTATAAACAAATCTTTTACTGGTGTTAATCAAAATCACAAGGGAAACTGATAGAAGGGAAGAGGGTTATTAGGAATCCCTAAATGAAGTTTGATCCTAGTTTTAAGTATTATATCTAACAGCTTCAGAATGTTTGATAGCTGAACTAACGAGGCCCACTGGCCCATGCAGGCCACTGGTTGATCTGGCCTGCTTTGGTGGACACTGCTTGCCTATAGACAAATTAGATGGTAGCTTGATTGAAGATAAATTGATGAATAGATGCTTGACTGCTAACCCAGGGCTAAGAAGCCCTGGGCCAGATGAAGAATAATTAGTTGGTTGAAATATATTTTTGTTTCCTAAGAGATTGTTGGGTTTGTCAATGAGATGTTGCTATTGGTCAGCTAAGATAGATAAATCTACCTAACTAAGTAATCTAAACCCACATTCTCCTCCCTCCACCCTGGATCCCTGGCTCCAAAATGAGTCTCTGGGTCCAGTCGCAGCCTCCCTTATATAGGGCACAGCCCAACCAACAATTGGTCTCATGCCCCAGGATGGCATCAGGAATCTCCCAAGATTCCAAATGTCCAACTGCAAACTGTGCCCACAGGCATGACTTTTTGCAAAACCTTGCAAAACTTAACTTACAGTTCACATTATTGTTTTGATTTTTTACATAACAGAAAAATAATAACTAAGGAATTGATCACTGAATGTGATCATCTGTAGAATGGTGACAAAAAGAATTCTTCAGTGAATTATTGATTAAAGAATATTTTGGTTAATAAATTGAAAATTCAGGCACCAGAGGTATTCTATAATATGAGATTTTAAAAATTGTAATAAGGTAATATGGCAGGGATGTAATAAGGGACTGAGGGAATGAGGTGATATGGGACCAAAGGCTCGAGGTAATTAAGGGAATAGGCTAGAGGTAGTGGGAAATTAAGGCAGAGGTATGGTTGGAATAGAGGATAAGGCAAGTCAAGGGACTAAAGGTAGGATGAATAGGGGATATGGCACTGTGGATAGGGGTTTGTGGATCCCTAAGGTAGTAAAGTGAATAAGGAAGGTATAATGGTAAAGGGGGTAAACTGAGGTGGTAGGAGTAGTAAGGGAATGACTGATTTTAGGGAATATAAACACAGAGGTATAAGGAGTTGTAAGGGATAGGATAAGATACTTTGGGCAAACAGCTGTTGCCTGGGGAACACAGACTGGGACACAGGTTTGAGACAGAGACACTAAAGGGAAACAGACTGAGCCCTTTAAGCAGGAAGGACACTTCCACAGACAAAGGTTGGGGCCAGCCAAGAATGGCTTGAAACTGACTAGAGGGCTGCTAGTCAGTTTCTCAGGTTTACAAAGGAAGAGTCCAGAGGAAGTATTGAGATTACACTTCCTCCAAAGTGAACGCCTCCAATTCCCTTCTTGACTCAGAGACAATATGATTCCTTTTTTCCCTTCTCCCTCTCTTATCAATCAACTAATGAACTAGCCAAGATTTGATTACTTGACAAACTGGGTTTATTGAGTTATAGGGTTGATTGGAAAGGATGGAGGGGCACAAGGTAACTCTTAACAGCCGCCTAGGGAAAGCTTCAGGTAGGGGAAGGAGACAGGAATGTGAGACTGATTTAAGAACCTGCCTAAATCAGCCCCAAGGTTTTGTAGCCTATAGGGTTAGGAAAGTTGGATACAATAATTAAAGAGATAATTTGTAACAAGGGTAAGCCCTATTTGACTATTTAAACTATCAAGTTTAAAACTAACACTCCGAACTACCCTCCTTTCAAACCCTCACAGAAATTCAGGCAGGGAAAATGAAGATGGGAAATAAGGGATGTTAGGGAGATTCAAAGGAAATAGTTAAGCTAACAATTTTTTAAGAGAAAAGCTGCAGAATATAGGCCAGGTTTCAATCCAAAGAAAGAATTCAGATTGACCCTGCTCCTCTCCAAGAGTCTCCAGGATCAACTGAACTTCCTCAAGATTCTAAACCCTTATCAACTGTCAAAAATTCTGCAGCAAGGCTTTGCAGGGTTGATATGCACACTATTTACACTACAAAATTTACCTGATTATGGACAGAAAATGAAAATTTGTTTAATGGCCATGAAATAAACTGGTTCTTTTTGAAGAAAGGACATCCAGTCTAAAACAAAATAAATAAGAGAAAGGTGGTAGGGCAGATTTCAGAAAGATTGCTAAAAAGAGAGTCAAAAACATTGCTTGGCCAAGGAAAGTCTTGAATTTTTTCTATTGCCTTTTGCTGATGGAAGAAAAAAGAGTAAGAAAAAGGACAATGAGGAAAAGGAAAAGTAGGATATTTTGTACCTTTAATTATAACTTTTTGTAAAGAAAAAAGAGAAATAGTATATATGTCACATTATTATCATCTGTTGTTCTTGAGGGGTGAAAGAGAAGAAAAATTTTGCTAAGTCAAGTTGGAGAAATCTGTGTCAAACTTCAGATAAAAATGTGTTGATTTTCTAGGGTAAAATAATAATATTAATTTAACTGAACTCCACAGCTGGAAGTGCAGTTGCTGCAGAGAAGTAAATCCAACTAAGTGGTAGGTAAGAATGATGGCAGAGAATCAGAAAAATCATTAGTTGAAATTACTAGTTTGACTGAGATATTATGAACAGTAGGGCATACTTTTTTTAAAACCTTTAATGGAACCGTCTTGGAGTCAATACTGTCTATTGGCTCCAAGGCAGAAGAGTGGTAAGTGCTAGGCAATTGGGGTTAAGTGACTTGCCCAGGGTCACAAAGCTGGGAAGTGTCTGAGGCCAGATTTCCAGTAAGGTATTCTTAAAGAAAAATGTGTATCAACATAGAAATAATGTTCTTTAAGAAACTTTTGGGTAGAGTGTGGGGAGAGAGAGATGACCCAAAAAATTTGCAGTTCTTGAATGATGTTATCTCAAATATATTATTTCTTTTCACTCTTCTATGTCCCTACTTTTCAACGTTATTTTATTTTAATAAATTAATGAAACAATTATTACCTAAGTAGAAGAAAGGAAAAATAAGAGTGATGTATTATTTAAAAGTAGAAACTACAAGGAAGACTTCTTGGGAAATGTGTTTAAATGCATAAAATTGTTAATTTAAGTTTAAAATCAATAAAAGTTCTGGAAATTATTAAGAAATATGACTATTTTCCATTTTATACATTAATGATTTGAAATGCTTTAACCTTGAAAAAATAAGATATTTGAGTTATTAAGTTTTTTCCACATATCATCCAGCATGATATTCAGAAACTCTGACATCTAATAATAGAACAGATAATGAAGTACTTTTTATGAAATCCATGTGCAGGCTGATTAATATATTTAACATGTTTATTGAGAGAAGACGAAAGGAAGGGAAGATAATAACTGCTTGATGAAAATGCTCAGCTGCAACAATCAGCATGATTATTCCAACTTCATTAGATTATTGTTTTTCCTTTTATGCTTAGTACTCAAATAATTTAAGTGCAAATTCAGTGTCTGATTAATAAAGGAAGAATTTTAAATTGTTTAAATTATATTCTTTAGTTAGCTTCCAAAAACGTTTTCTAGAATCAGTATGCTATTCTCTTAAACCTATAAGTAGCTTTTGTATGATGCTAGATTAAATGTACAATCTTTAACTTTATTCTGAAAAAGAGATACATCAGTACAGGTGTAGGAAACAGAAAATTTCTGAGTCTCATGCTCCCAATCTTTTGTGGAAACAATTAATTTTGTATCCTTGATTCAGAACTGATGAATGACTGATCAGAAGGTTTTTCTTCCCTTACACAAATATGGAAATAAAAAGTTTTACAGCTTTATAATTTTAATTATGAATCAGAAAATTATTAAAAATATGAAATTTCCACATGCAAAGAATGCAGAAAAATTATAAATGAAGGTGAGAATTAATTACACACAAACTTTTTAAAATTTAAATTAATGCATGTATATAACATTGTCCTTTTTGTCTGTTTCCTTCTGAATTCCCAACTTTTCTCTTCATGTGTATTTTGAAAGATTTCAGTAATACTTTTCCCTCTTTTTCATCACTATTCTTATCCTCTAAATTCCCACTTCCTCCAAACTAAACACATGAACAAAAACCAAACAGTGTTTGCACCGGACTTCACTAATATCCTCAACTTTCCATCCAGAAGTAGAATGTATGATTCCTCATCAAATTAATCATTACATTGACCAAAGTTCT
Organism: Gracilinanus agilis; assembly: GCF_016433145.1. Taxonomy (NCBI): domain Eukaryota; kingdom Metazoa; phylum Chordata; class Mammalia; order Didelphimorphia; family Didelphidae; genus Gracilinanus; species Gracilinanus agilis. Next base: position 72,090,181 of record NC_058130.1, read on the forward strand.
AATTTGTTTTCTTTCCCAATATTGTGATCATTGTACATATAATTCTCTTTATTATGCTCATCTTATTCCATATTAGTTCATGAAAATCTCCCTTAGTTTCTCTATTTTCTTTTTTTCATTTTTTTATTTAAACATATTGCATTACATTCATATGCCATCAGTTATTCATATATTCCCAATGTAGTGGAAATTCTTTTATTCCTAGTTATTAGGTTCAGAAAAAGTGCAGTGTATTTGTTTGATTGTGTATTTATTATACTTATGGGTTATTTCCCCTTGCTTTGGTTGCTTTGGGTTATATAATTAGTAGTGATATCTCTAGGTCAAACAATATACATAATTTAATGAAATTTGGAGTATAGACTGGTCACAGCTATTGCAATATTGCATTAGTGTCCATGTCCTTCCATAGTTTTTACCATACCTATCATTTTTCTTTATCTTCATTTTGCCAACCCCACAGGTAGGAAGTAGAAACTCATTTACCCTTTAATTTATACTAATTTGGTTTTTAGTGACTTAGAATGTTTTCTTTTACACAATTCTTGCTAGTTTGGATTTCCCCCCCACCCCCCCGGGACTGCCTCTCCATGTGCTTTTTGCCATTTAACTGTTATGTAGTGTATCTGACAGTGAGTACAAAGGTGATGCTTAAGTTTATGGTGCATTTTTTTACGTGTAAAGTCATAAAATTAGAGATTATAAGTGATAGAAATTGTGATAACATGTGATAACATTCTCTCTCAGCTGAGGAGAACACATGAGACCTCTCTTTCTCTCTCTCTCTCTCTCTCTCTCTCTCTCTCTCTCTCTCTCTCTCTCTCTCTCTCTCTCTGATTAATTGATGTTGAAACTCTGGATTAGTGTTAATAGATTTCTAGTTCTTTTCCTTTTAAGTTTATTTCATTAGGTGAACAGTCGATTCCTTCTATTTTTACTTTGTTCTCTTATTCTAATATATTGGGGCACTGTTCTTTTATGATTTCTTCAAGTTATCTAGGTTTCATCTCCTATTCCTACCCTTTCCATACAAATGCTTTGCTTATGGTTTTCTATGAGTCTGATTATTCTTTGATATGTATATATATGTAAATATATATATATGTATAAATTTTAAAAATATTTTTGCATGTTTCATATTTCATTTTCTTTCCCTCCCTGCTTTGTGATCCATTAAGCACTTCCACTGTGATATACAAATATTAACACATGTCTATTTCCATATTATTCATTTTTTTCAATAGAGAAATCTTTTTAAAAACCAAAACCCCTCATCATATATCCATATAAACAAATAATAAGTCATTATCTTTGTTTCTACTCCCACAGTTTTTTTCTGAATTTGGATAGCATTCTTTCCATAAGTCCCTTGGGATTGTCTGTCCATTACATTGGATTGTTCACAATGTTTCACTTTCTGAGAACAATGTTCTTTTGGTTCTCCTCATTTCATTCTGCATCAGTTCCTGGAGGTTCTATCAGTTCATATAGAAATCCTCCATTTCATCTCTCCTTACACCACAGTAGTATTCCATCACCATCTATACCACAATTTGTTCAGCCATTTCTGAATTGAGGGACACCCCCTCATTTTCCAATTTTTTTGCCACCACAAATAGTGCAGCTATGAATATTTTTCTACAAACATTTTGCATTATTATCTCTTTAGGGTACAAACCTAGTAGTGGTATTATTGGATCAAAGGGTATGTATTATTTTAAAGTACTTTGGGCATAATTCCAAATTGTCGTTCAAAATGGTTGGATCAATTCACAATTCCATCAGCAATGCATTAATGTCCCAATTTTGCCACATCCCCTCCAACATTTAGTACTCTCCCCTGCTGTCATTTTAGCCAATCTGCTAGTTGTGAGTTGGTACCTCAGCATTGTTTTGATTTCCATTTTTCTAATCAAGAGGGATTTAGAAAACTTTTCGTGTAATTATTGATAGTTTTTATTTCTTCATCTAAAAAATGCCTATTCATGTCCCTTGGCCATTTGACAATTGTAGATTGTCTTGACTTCTTGTACACTTGACTTAGCTCCTTATAAATTTGAGAAAATTGAGCTTTACTAAAGGTTTATATTATAAAATTTGTTTTCTCAGTTTATTGCTTCCCTTATAATTTTGGTTGATTTGGTTTTGTGTGTATGAAAACTTTTTAATTTAACATAATCAAAATTATTCATTTTACATTTTGTAATGTTGTCTATCTCTTGATTCATCTTAAATTCTTTCCTTTCCCATAGTTCTAACAGATATAACTATTCTATTTTCACCTAATTTACTTATAATTTATCTTTATATTTATACATTCTGAATTTATCTCAATATCTGATGTGAAATATTGATCTGCGCCTAATCTCTCCTATATTGTTTTCTAGTTTTCCCAGCAGTTTTTGTCAAACATTGGTTACTTGTCCCAAATGCTAGGAACTGTGGGTTTATTAAACACTATCAAGTCTAAGTCATTTGCACCAAGTATATTCCATTGATCCATCCTTCTATCTTTCAGCTAATACCATATTGTTTTGAAGATCATTGCTTTATAGCACAATTTAAGATATGGTACTGCTGGGCCTACATCCTTCACATGTTTTTTTCATTCGTTCCCTTGATATTCTTGATCTTTTGTTCTTCCAAATAAACTTGTTATAATTTTTTCTAATTCTATAAGACAATTTTTTGGTAGTTTGATGGTTATGGCACTGAATAAGAAGATTGATTTGGATAGTATTGTCATTTTTATTATGTTAGGTTATCTTTACACATGAGCAATTAATGTTTTTCCAATTATTTTGATCCAGTTTTAATTGTGAGAAGTGTTTTGTAGTTGTGATCATATAATTCCTGTGTTTGTCTTGGTAGATAGATTTCTACATATTTTATATTGTCTAGAGTGATTTTAAATGCAGTTTCTCTTTCCAACTCCTGAGGCTGTTTTGTTGGAAATATACAAAAATGCTGGTGATTTATGTGTTTTTATCTTATACCCTGTAACTTTGCTAAATTTTTTAATTATTTCCTATAGCCTTTTAGTTGATTTTCTAGGATTCTTTAATAGACTATCATATCATCTGCAAAGTGTGACAGTTTAGTTTCTTCATTGTTTACTTTAATCCCTTCAATTTATTTTTCTTATCTAATTGCTACTGCTACCATTTCTAGTATAATATTAAATAATAGAGGTGATAATTTGCATCATTGCTTCACTCCTGGTCATATTGGGAAGGATTGCTGATGGTTTTAAATAATTACTGTTTATTATTTTGAGGAAGGGCCCTTCTTTTCCTATACATTCTAGTGTTTTTAATAGGATTGGGTGTTGGACTCTGTAAAAGACTTTTTCTACTTCTATTGAGATAATCATGTGATTTCTGTTAGTTTGGTTATTTGATATGGTCAATTAGGTGGATGAATTTCCTCATGTTAAATCAGTTTTGCATTTCTGCTATAAATCCCCCCCTGGTCATATTAGATAATCTTTGTGATAACTTGCCATAGTCTTTTTGCTAGTATTTTATTTAAGATTTTTGTAACTATGTTTATTAAAGAGATTAGTCTGCAATGTTCTTTCTCAGTTTTTGGTCTACCTAGTTTGGGACTCAGTACCATATTTGTTTCATAAAAGGAATTTGGTAGAAATCCTTCTTTGCTTATTTTGTCAAATATTTTGTGTAGCATTGGTATTAGTTATTCCTTAAAAGTTTGATAGAATTCACTTGTGAATCTATCAGGCCTTGTGGAGTCTTTCTTGGCGAGTTGCTTGGTGTTTTGTTCAATTTCTTTTTCTGAGATGGAATAATTTAAGTATCCTATTTCTTCTTTTGTTTATCCAGGCATTTTATATTTTTTGTAAGTATTTGTCCATTTCACCTAGATTATCATATTTATTGCCATATAATTAGGCATAGTAGCTCTTAGTAATTTTATTAACTTCCTCTTCATTAGAGGTGAGATCACCTTTTTCATTTTTGATACTATTAATATGATTTTTCTTCTCTTTTTATTAGATTTACTTCTACATGATCTGTTATTTGTTTTTTCAAAGTACCAACTCCTAATTCATTAGTTCAATAGTTTTTATTTTCAATGATATTAATTTCTCCTTTAATTTTTAGGATTTTCAAATTAATTTTTATCTGGGGATTTTTAATTTGTTCTCTATTTTTTTAAGTTGTAAATCCAATTCATTGATCTCCTCCTTCTCTATTTTGTTGATGTAGGCACTCAGAGATAAAAAATTTTCCCCCAAGTACTGCTTTGTCTATAGCCCATAGATTTTGATATATTGTCTCCTTATTTTCATTCTCTCCATAGAAGTCAGTAATTGTTTCTATGATTTGTTTTTTTGACACACCAGTTTTGAAGAATTAAATTATTTACTTTCCAGTTAATTTAAATTTGTCTTTCCATGTGCCCTTATCAATTATAATTTTATTGCATTATTATCTGTAAAAGTCCATTTATTTTTTCTGCTTTTCTGCAATTGTTTGCAATGTTCCTATTCCCTGGTACATGGTTGATCTATGTATATGTCATGCACTGCTGTGAAGAAGGTATATTCCTTTTTATCTCTGTTCAATTTTCTCCAGTTTTCTATTAACTCTAATTTTCATTCACTTCCCTAACTTCTTTTTAATTTAATTTTTGCTTTGATTTATCTAATTCTGAAAGAGGAAGGTTGAGATCCCCACTAGAATAGTCCTGCTATCTATTTCCTCCTTAAGGTCTATTACTATTTCCTTCAGAAATCTAGATGCTGTACCATTTAGTGCATGAAAGTTTGGTAAGGATATTTTTTCATTCTTAATATTCTTTCAACAAAATGTAACTGTCTTACTTATCTCTTTTAATCAAATCAATTTCTACTTTTACTTTGTCTGGTATCATGATTGCTACTCCTGCTATTTTAATTTAGATGATTTATAATAAGTTCTGCTCTAGCCTTTTACCTTGAATCGCTCTGTGTCTCCCTGCCTCAAATGCCATTTTTGTAAAGAACATATTGTAGGATTCTGGTTTTTAATCCACTCTGCTATCTACTTCTGTTTTATGGTTGAGTTTATCCAATTTACATTCAGAGCTATGATTAATAATGGTTTATTGCCCTCTATCTTATTTTCCCCTTTAGATCCTGCTCTATTCCCTTTTACTCTATTCCTCCTTACTAGTTTTTTTTTTTTTATCACTCCCCCTTCCTCTTCCCTTCAGTTACCTCCCTCTTCCCTTGTGTTATTCCCCTTATACCTCTCTGTAGGGTAAGATGGAATTCTATATCCCATAAGTATATTTGTTTTTTCCTCTCTGAGCTAGTTATGATGGGAATTTTCTGTTTTTTTTAAACTAAGGTATTATTTCTTTCATTTTCCTCCTCAATATCTCTCATTTTGTTTATATTCTTATTTTTCTTCATTTTTTTCTTTTCATTGAAGTACCTTTAGTCAAGCTTTTCTTTTTTTTTGTAGTTTTTGTGTGGTTTCTCTATTCTAGATTTACTATATAGATTTTTCATTAAGAAAAGTATATCTTTATAGTATTTAGTGTTTTCTTTAGTTTACTTATATTTTAAGCCTCATTCTCTGGTTTGAGGCTTTGTGTTAATACCAGTTGTTGTTTACTCTGGCACTCTTGGATGGAGTGCTAAGGTCCTTTTGGTCTTATTGCCCTTGTAATCTGTATGACATTTAAACTTATGTTTTCAAACACATATTTCCTTCTCTTCCTTCTTCCAGAATCCTTGTATATCTTCTAATGGCCCCATATAAGTTTTGGGCTGAGACTTTTTTAACACAAAAAAATTAACATGATTTGTTTGTTTTATAATTCTAAGTATTTTATTTTAAGAATTCAAAACCATTACTCTGAGATTACATGCACAAGCTTCATTCAAAGGGACCAGGATACAAAAGGAAAAAAAAACATTAAGAAGCTCTGTTTTATAGCATCATCAACTAAGTTATTTATAAATGATCCAAAAACTGTGATTCTTAGTGCCCATTGTCACTTTCTTTTTTTACATCACTGATGTTCAGAATGGGGTTATATTTATTTCTGTAAGACATTTCTATCTCTTTTTGTTTTGCTCCATGGTAATAAGGAGGAACTGAGAGTAGGATGGTAACAAAAAAGAAAACATATTTTCCTACTAAGAAATAAAATCAATTGAGTAGAGAAAAAGAAAGGTTTCACTGGTCTTGATAGATGAAATTAGCCCTGAGGCCACTGTATTCCACAAAGACCTAAACCAACTGACCAATGGATAGTCTCTTAAAAGTCTCTGTCAAAAAACAATTAAATGGAACAAAAGTAATGACTCAGTATTAAAGTGATGTCTGAGTTATTTTTATCTTTATGAGCATAGTTTGGGTTAGTTAATTATTTTGAAGGTGTCACTATGATTTCATGACTATAGGGAAGCTCCAGAAAGGAAACTCAGAATGGGAAATGCCACTGCCAATCAATGTAAATAAAGTCTTAGAGAGTTTCCTGAAACATTGAGAATTTAATTGACTTGTCCAGGATCATATAACCGGAATGTGTCAGAAATAGGATTTGAACAGTGGCCTTCCATACTGTGAAACTAATCCCTGGTCTATTAGACCACATTGCTTTTTAATTGTAGCATTATATATAATCAGTAAATCCTTTTAAAATATCTAGTCATGCCTGTAGCCTAAATCTGTAGTTCATTTCCCTGTTCCTGTCAAAATATTTAATAATAACCTTGGACAATATCACCTTTGTTTGCTTCAGTTTCCTCATCTGTAAAATGGTAATAATAATAATACCTATATCCCAGGGATGTTGTGAGCATCAAATATTATTTGTAAGGTATTTAGCACAGTGCATAGTACAATATAAATGCTATAATTAGTAGTATTAGTATTATTACCACTACTAAAAAACTCTATCCAAAATAGTCAATTCTATCCTTTTGTGTAAAGGATATTTGTGTAAAGGATACCTTCCTCCCAGGATCATGAACTTTTTTCTTGTCTGGCCCATCCCATTAGTGTGACTAGAATGCTTCAAACAGAGTTCATGGGTTAAGAGTCCTAGGAACATGACCTGGAACTGAGAGCTATAGGTCCAGGGCAGAGAGATTGATTCGTGAGATATGAAAGACCAGCTCATAGAGACAGGAAGTGATGTGGATAAAAGGACTATAAAAGATGAGAACATAGAGGAGATCAAGGGCTTTTAGCATGAGTTTGCTGGGATTTATTTTTCTACTCTATTCTGTGTTTGTGGTTTGGGCAGAAGATACCCTCATGGGCTTATAAGACTCTTGCTCCAAAGAGACTACCAGACTTTCATGTGGAGATCAGAACTTTGGAGGGAAGTGAGCTAAAATTCTATGGATCAGATTTTAGAGTGGCAGGTTAGAAAATAATTTTCCACTTCCTTCCTTTCTTATTTCTTTCTTATACTATATTTGTATTAAATTAAGTTGTTAAAAGCTATTATCATCATTGAGACTTAAGAGTTAATTTTGTTCATGGCAACCAAACAATTTTTTTACTAATATTATTTAATAAAACCAATTTCTAAATATTACATGTAGCATATTAATTATTCCATATTATACTTATTTTCATTATTACACTTTACTGAGGTTAAACAGTCATTATAAACAACTATGGTTTCTCCATGAAAAAGAAAGACTTCTTTTCCTTCCTCAAAACTCAGGAGGTATATCAGCATTCTTCTCTCAGTTTTTTAAACCTAAAATCTTGAAGTTTTTTTTTTCATTTTTCCCTGAAGTGTTGTCATAATCTTTCTGCACCATGGCTCTGACAGCTGACATTTAATGGTCATGGCATTTCCCAAGAATCAAAATCCTACAGTGTCGAAGCAATGGGCAATGTCAGATATACGTGGAAGCACAAAAAATTCATATTAATTTCTTAATTTTGGCTGGTTTGATAAAAACAGACACCCTAAATTTGAAAAGTATAAGCATGAGTTGTATGATTTCTTTTCTCTCTTAATAATCTAAATATTAAAAATTCTACTTGAATTCATTTTAACATTTCTACTTTTTTTCTGATAATGAAGAGTTAGGAAGCCAAAACCTTTTAAATTCCATCACCAAACTCCCATACATAAATAAAGATTAGACATTTTTACCTGCTTAATTAATATCTAAAACATTTCTACAAGCATAGAAAAAAATAGTTATATAAATATTTCATTTCTTAGTTCACTTTTCTGATTCAGAATTTGTCCAAATACAATTCTAAGGCAGGGGGCAGGAGTGGGGAGCAGTGGAGGGACTTTTAAACCTTCACAAGGATATTGACAGGATTCCTTAAGATAACACCTAGATTCACTGAAAAAGAGGAGAAAATTTTTACTCTCCAGTACCCTTTGAAATCTTTCTTGATGGTCTAGCCCAGTGGTTCCCAAACTTTTTTGGCCTACCACCCCCTTTCCAGAAAAAATATCACTTAGCCCCCTGGAAATTATTTTTTTTAATTTTAGTAGAAATTAATAGGAAAGATAAATGCACCCGTGGCCATCACTGCCTCCCCTGGATTGCTGCAGCACCCACCAGGGGGCAGTAGTACCCACTTTGGGAATCACTGGTCTAGCCATTCTTACATTGTTTCCACATTTCTTTGATGGTCTTTTTCCCTTTTTAGATTTAACCCTTACTAAAGATTTTTCTATATTCTGAGTATAATTTATTCACAGACATGAATAGTGAAACTGTATATTCACCTACAAAAGCAAAGAGTCATTAAGAAACATGAAAATTTGATACACATTACTGTATGACTTTGGTCAAGTCCCTCAGTGTCTCACATTTTTGTAATTTTCTAAGACTTTAATTTGTTAGAAACTACCAATATTCATTAGTAAAAGAAATTTCCTTATTAGAAGTACTGTACAAAAATTCAACAGCAGCTAGGTGACTTAGTGGATACATTGCTGGACTTGGAGTCAAGAAAACTTGGATTCATATCAAGTCTGATAAATATTAAAAATGATGAAGACTGGTATAATAATATAAATTAGTATTTTAATTAAAGCCATGCTGATAGATAAAATCATTAGACCACGCGCTTGTAAGCATTCAAAACTGCTGCCTCCATTTTGTTTCCTGTCTCTACCTCCCAAATCTGCTGGCCAAGACCTACTAGCAAAGAGACCATGGTCTTCCTCCTAAACCCAGGACATTTAAACCCTTCCCTGCGTCAAGACGTAAGCCTTCCCAAGCCCAAAAACCAGAAACGGAAACCCGTTGGACCACGGGAATTTGTAGTTTGATACATTTCCCAAATTTCACTTTTACAAGTCTCAAACATTTACATTTACCCTGTTTGCTTCAGTTTCCTTATGTATAAAAGGATTTTGAAAAGGGCATGGTTACCCTCTTTAGGATAATTACAAATAAACAAATAGAATCACAAAAATTCAGAGAGAGCTGAAACATTTGAACAGCAAACAAAGACAAACAAATTAAATGACAGTGATATATATTTGATAGATTACATATATATATATATATAATGTAAAAATATATATAACAGTATCATTTTATATCAAGACATATTGTGTTTATTCATATAAATATGTTATAATCAAAATAGTAAAATATATAATAATTTAATAATTGAAAATATGTTGCAGACAAGTCAAGGAAAATCTGAGTAGCTTATCTCAGTATTTTTTGATTTGGGGCATAAAACGTCATGGCATTTGGCAAAGTTCCTGTTCTTTGTTTATTTCCAAAAAAGAGTTCTTTCATGTTAACAAGTCTCCTACATTTATCTTTGTTTCTCTGCTTGGCCTTAGCAATTCCCTAGCCATTACTGAGACCAGACAACTCAAAGCCTGGAAGTTTTGTTGATGTCCACAATTTGCATAGGGAATATTTGCAGGGAAGCTGATATCTTACTTTGGCTCCAATTAAACCCTTTTTACTCCTGCCTTCTCTGACCCATTGATTTACCTTTAATGCTACTGGAAGGCTAACTTCAACATTATGCCTTAGATCCAGAAGGACTCTAGAAGTTTAAATAATCATAAAGCAGACCCCAGAAATACCTCAAAGTGAAATGCTGGTTCACAATCAAGAGTTCACTAAGAGTTAGTGGGATTTTCTAACTATAGGTCAGATGCAACAATGGGAAAGGGTCTTTGATCTTATTTAGAGGAAGATAGAATTCTAAAAAATTGATTGAAGGCCTTTCAGCTCTCATTAGCATGTTGACATATTTGTACTCTTAAAGAGTTTAGCCTTTGAGCAAATAAATCTCCTGAAAAGAAAGTAAATTTTGCCCATTACCTCAAGTTAAGCGAGGACTGGAATAAAGATTTAAGAGATATCCAAAAAGGAGGCCCCTCTGTATGTAGAAAAACATTAGCTAATTTGGCTAAATAGTTACTTTAGAGCTAGAATGGAAGATTTAGAGTCTATTACTATTACTTTTTATTTCATAAATGAGAAAACTAAAGCCTAGACAGATAGAATAAGTTGCCCATAGTTATCCAAATAATGAGCGAAAGAGTTAAAATTTGAGCACAGTTCATTTGATTCGAAATTTCTATGCTTTCTGCTCTCTTACACAGTTTGCAAAAGGAAAAAAAAAATGTAGAGGAAGTCTCTTCCAAGAGATTAGTTTCAGGAAGAGGAACTGTTAATACATGGTGTTATTGATCAATTTATGTTATTTTTTTTTACTTTTTTTACAGGTTCCTTGAAGGCAGGGAGTATCTTTTGCCTCTTTTTGTTTCCCCAGAACTTAGAAAAGTGCCTATACATACTTGTTGCTTCATAAATGTTTATTTATAATTATTTACAAAATAATTGCAATTGCAATTAAAAATATCTTCATATATACTTTTACTTTCTTCTTTACTTCTTTTCATTCCTTCATAGAAACAGAATGACAGAATTTCAGAAGTGAAAAAGATCTCAAAGAATATCTAGTTCAGACTGTATCCCTCCGCCACATCATCATCAAATATCTTTCAAGCTTCTGTTTGTAGACCTCTAGGGAACAGATTCCATGACTTCCTGAGGCATCTCACACTACTTTTGGGGAATTCTAAGAGTAAAGAGTTTTCATCGTATGTATTCATGTGTGGGGGGGTGTTTTTTCTCCCTTATATTATATCTAAATCTGTTCCTTTACATTTTTGACCCACTGCCCCTTGATTCTACCCTTTGGAATCGTTAAAAAAAAAGACTACTCTTAACTATCTGAGACCACTTCAAATATATGAAGTCAACTTTCATGTTTCTCCCAGTCTCCATACCAGTCAATGCTATCTAACTCAAATAGTGAGGACATTAAGTATTAATTAAGGATCTCTATGGGTGGCATGATGGCTTAGAAAACCACACAATATCATTAACTATTTTATTTTTAATTTTTTTGGTTAAATATTTCTTAATTATATTTCAGTCTGATTTGGGCCACATTCGTGTCCTATGCTTTGCACTTGACATTTCTGACAAAGATAATATTATTAAAATGTAGATTTTTAAAAATCCCTCTGACACATACAAATATAACTCAAAAATTTTCAAAGCCTTCCTTTTGCTTCTATAAAATGCAGCCTAACATTTTCAGCCTCTCATTTAAAGATCTCTACATTTTATACTCCAGTTATCTTTTGAAGTAGTGGCATACTATTCCCCTTCACAAATGCTTTATTCTAATAAAACTGACCTTTTAGTTTCCCTTTCATGAAACTCTATTTCTTACTCCCATGCATTATTTGTGTTATGTATCACATTTGAGACAGATTTCATAGTCAGATTTGCCTCTTGCAGTTCCCAGTTTCCTTCAATATGCAGTTCAGTTATGACAATCTAAGGATTTTCCTGAATTTCCTTAATGTTAATCATTTCCTTTTGAAATTTTGGCAAAAGGTTGTCTAACTTTGATGTTTGCTTATATTTGTTTATATGTTGTACATCATCTCAATTGTCTTAGTCAAGTGTAAATTAATTAAAAGCAGGATTGTTTTTTTTTTATTTTTGTTTCTATAGTACCTTGCACAGTGTTTTGCACGTGATAGAAATCAATGAATATTTTTGGGGTTGTATTGAATTCCCCTATACTGACTATATATATATATTAGCCCATTGTACCCTTATACCAAATTCCAATCTCCTATAAACTCAGATTTTAGTTAAGACTTTGAATGAGTTTCCATGCCTAGTGGACAGTAAATTGTTTCATTCCTCTCCAAGAGGCATGCTTTCTGCCTCATTCTTTACACCCATAATTCAGAAGTAAACAGGATTTGCAAGTATAAGCATTAGTTACCCATCCATGTTTTCTAATAAGATTGAGAGAGGCATACATAATCTTGGTGATTTAAATTTTATATTCTGAGAAAAAAATAGATCTTAAGTTTAGTTTTGGGTATTACTGTTCATCATAAATCTGTATAAAAGCTAAGGAAAACAAACCTCTAAAGACATTTGATTAGCGAGATTAAATAATGGGTCAAAAATGAAATGGGCAATTTCTACAGCAGGATGCAAATGTCACATAGTAATAGAGTCAACACTGATACATTTTTTTGCCTTCATTTCCATACCCTATAATCAATTTTAAGTGCAAAAACTGAACCATGTTCCCATGACAAAGTGAAAAAATAAAAATAAGCCGGAAAAAAATCAGCTGGATTTCTGAAGGGTTGTGATTCTCTTTCTAGAATACCAGCACATGACCAGATATCCACTTAATATAACTTAATAAAAGAGTAAACCACTAGTTATCTACTGAGCATAATGCTATGCATAAGCCATGAGAAATTCTATTTACATTATAGCAAATTCTAGTGAATAATACACAAGACTTGAATTTCATTACTAATGTTCCAAAAATCCCTTTAGGAGTACTTCAAAAAATAATTTTATTCCTCATGTTTGCATTAGTACCTACTTTTGCTTCCTTTAATTGGTTGACAATTTTCCTTCATCCATATATGATCTTGTCCATTACATTCAATGAATGATAAAAAGGTTATTCATTTAGAATATTTTTATGAGAATAATTTATTTGTTGATAGATTTATAGGTATCCTTTTATCTTTTCAAGAGTTTTTTTTCCTACTCATAACATGGTATTTCTGGCAAAGGCTTTATAAATAAAACAATACTTGTTTTTTATTAGAACATTAATTAACAAGAAAGGTGATAAAGATCATCTAGTTCAGATGTGCAACTCTTGACCACTCAAGTGTATCTTGAATTAGATTAAAATGTAATTAGGAACTGTTAAACAAAACTACTCCAAATACAAATACAATATAGATCATGTCAATTTGTGTTTTTCTAAATCATCAATATGAGGCTTTAGGATTCCCTTTTTATTGGATTTTGACACCATTGACAAAACTCCTCATTTTAATTTTACAGAAAAAGGAAATGAATTCCAGGAGGATAGCTGTTTAAATAGTTCATATTGTCTTAATTTGTATCGACAGTCACAGTGTTCAAGCATAGAATAGTGACTGTTACACTGTACTCTTCCCTAGTCAGATCATACCTACAATATAATTTTTTGTTGTGAGCATCATTATTTTAGGCTTTATTCAGAAAGCATCCACCAGAAGATAATCAGGATGGTGTGGCACCTCAGAAGCATTAAAGGGAATCCTTTAAGTAATTAGGGATGGTTAGGTTGGGGAAGACAAGACTTGTAAAGAGGAATAATATCTATATTCAAGTGTTGAACAGCTGCCATGTAAAAGAAAGATGGTATTTATTCTACTTGGAAACACAGAGTAGATAATGAAATGGATGATTCATGAACTATCAAATTTTGGCTTAGTCTAGGAAAAAGCTTCCAAATAATAAAGCCTCCAGAAATTATTAACTCCTTTGGGAGATAGTAATACTTTATAACTCTTCAAACAAGGGTGTGTGCGTGTGTGCGTGTGTGTGTGTGTGTGTATGTATATACATATATACATATATGTATATATATATATATATAAACTAAGTAGAATAGCAGCTCATTAGTATAAGTGCAAAACTTTGGTACGAATCTTCATAAACATTTCCTAATATTGAACCTTAATTATAAAAGTTTGTGGAACATCAGAGTGAGATCAGATATAGACATTCAGTGGACTAATGCATTAACCACTATTTCAGGCAAAGAAGGAATTATGACAATATGACAATAACTGGAATAAATGTAAAGTCCCAAGTGAAATCCTCTAAGGGTAGTGATTCCTTTTCTTTTTGTAAGTTATAACTCTTTGGAATTTCTTAAAGAGGAAAAAATATGCATTACACTTCTCTTTTGGATAATGGTAGATAGGATCGATAAGGTGGTAGTCTCTTCTATTTGAAATTTTCTAGATTATGGGTATGATGGAACTTGAAATTTCACCTTTTGGCCTTCTCAGGGTTCACAGAGATCTTAGGAATCAGAGACAATCATCCTAGGATAGCAATTTGTCCTTAGGCTCTTTAGCCATTAAGTTCTATGTTCATGTCAAATTGAGGTTTTCCTGGATATCTACACAAGGGATACCACTTAATTTTGGGAAGAAGGAAATGAATATTGGTAGATATTGTAGGAGAAGAATTAATTGCACCATAATATAACAGTAGTATAAATTTCAAATTCAGGATATAAGCCTTAAACTTTGGGAAGAATTATTATTTTATGATTCATGCACATTATTGATCCATATAGCCCTGAACCAGAAAATATTCTAATCTGACTGAATGACAAATGCTATTCTCTCCTTATGGTAGCTGGGTAATACCACAAGTCCACAAAGACATCAAGTTTCCTTTGTGTCTTGCAAGGAGACTTGGAAACAAAATTCAACAAATGTCCCTCTTATCCATCATAGAACAAAATATTTCAGAAATAAATGAGAAAAATTAGAAAAAAATCAATTTAAGAACTTCTTGCCTTATCACTTCCTTGAATTCTCTGAATTCATCTTTCTGTAATTGACTATTACAATAAAAGACAAATATTTCTCGGAAAAATGTTCTCTGATTGCATTACTAAAATGTATCTCTGTGTAATGATTTACTACTTACATGTTTAATATGGAATATAAAATTAAAATTACAAATGTAGTTAATCCACTAAAGTTTTACTATGAATCTACTTCAAGACAAAGAGGAAACCTTGATTCTTGAGAACTATGACAGCAGAGTAAGTTATGACTAGTTCTATCAACTGCAACATAAATTCATCTATAATCTGATGACTAACTTACCTAGCTTCAAAAGATATTTAAATATCAAAAAACTAAGTGTTTATTTGGATAACAAAAATTCAATGAAGGTTTAATAGGACAGTAGCTCTAGAGGAAAATGGGAAGTCCAACTTCACATTGTACAGATGAAGTAAATGAGACTAAGGAAATTTAATTTGTTTCTTCTTTTTTTTTTATTTAGAATATTTTTCCATGGTTACATGATTCATGATCTCCCTCTATTCCCCTTGCCTCTTCCCTCCCATAACTGACAAGCAGTTTCACTGGATTGCACATGTATCATTGTTCAAAACCTATTTCCATGTTATTCATATTTGTACTAGAGTGACCATTTAACATTAAAACTCTAATGATTTCCTCTATCGAACCATGTGATCAATCATATTGCAAAAAGAATTCTTTAATTTATTCAATTTAACAGGGGACCTGGAGGTCCTCTTACCATAGAGCTGTGTAGGGATTAACCAGCGTAGTGACAGGAAATAGGAATCTGGGAGGCCCCTGCTGGGTAAGCAATTGTTGCAGGTGGTCAGTTGCTGACAGTTGCTCAGTCAGTTGCTGACAGTTAGGGCTCGGAGTTGCAGGGAAGTTGGCCACTGGGCATGAGTTGGTTATTGGGGGTTCATTGCTGGTAGTGTGAGTTGGTTTTTAGTTGCTGGGATATAAAGGCAGGCCTGAGCTAACTGCGAGGGCTTTTGGCTTTAGCCTTTAAAGGGCCTTTTGCCTCTGGGATATCTAGAGAGCAGGAGGTCTCTCTCATAGGCAAGGATCTGCTGTCAGTTGGCTACTGACAGTTTGGGTTGCTATAGAAAACTGATTTAAGGAGTGAGTGAGTGGTAGCTGTCTATTATTTTAGGCAGTTAGGTAGTTAGTGAATCATTAATAGATAGTGTAGGTTAGCTAGGCCTGGTGTTTACCAGGCAAGAAGAAGCTGTCCTCAGAAGACAGAGGTAGTTATTAGGAATTTTAGGTATATATATATATATATATATATATATATATATATATATATATATAGGGTATAAAATTAGTAATCTCTCTTTCCTATTTTCTATCTTTCCCTCCTCCACAATTCATTCAGTCATTCCCCAATTGATGGACACCCCCTCATTTTCTAATTTTTTGCCACCTCAAAGAGCATGGCTATATTTTTGTACAAATCTTTTTCCTTGTTATCTCTTTGGGATACAAATCTAGCAGTGGGATGGCTAGATCAAAGGGCAGGCATTCTTTTAAAGCCTTTTTGGCATCGTTCCAAATTGCCTTCCAGAATGAGGAAGTTTAATTAAATGACCAGAGCTTCATATCTCTGTCCTTTTTCTCTTGCTTCCTTTATCCACTCTTTCCATTTCTTTCTTCCTTCCTTCTTTCCCTTCTCTTCTCCGTTCTTTCTGTAAGGATTTAAATTAAGTGTTTGACTAAATATATGAGAATTCTAAGATAATTTTGTGATCGCCAATTTAAAAATATTATAGCTCAAGTCAAATTGACTTTCAGTAGCTTTATTTACAAAGAAGTGGAAACAATGAAAGTAGGGGGTAGAGAAGAAGCCTTGCCTATCACCCTAAATGTTGCTCTGGTCCCTGGTTCAACCCAGGTAGGGCTCATTAACCTCTCAGCCAGAGGATTCTGTGGTGAATTAAACAAGGATTCAACCTAAGTGGCCTCTTCCAAGAAGGGGAGGCCTCTCCAGAACTAATCTCTCCAGAAGTCAGGAAAGGAGGGTCAGTTTCTCACTCACCCAAGTGAAGCTCCAAAGGAGAAGATCCAGGAGCAGTCTTACCAGAACCAGTCCAAGGACCAGAGTCCAAGGTCAAAGCCACAAGTCATAGCTCCAAGCTATAGTCCCAGTCCAAGATCCTCCAAGCCACAAATTAAGGCCAAAGACCTCTTAAACAGGAAGCTCAGGACTTTTATAGTCTTTTTCTATGTCACTTGCTGTCCTTTCCTCCACTTTATGGGAAATCGATTGCAGTCTTTAAATTTGCTTAGTACTGTCCAGGGGTTGGTCAGTCGCTTCTGGATTTTTCACCTACTTTTAGCAAGTGGCTTGAGGGCATCCTCTATTTAGTGTTAAGTAGGGGTGTTTTTTCAGTTTTTGGTGACTAATTTTAAAATAGGCAAGAGGAGAGTTAATCCTATCTTCACATTTCTATTCTTGTCTTCCCTCTCTCTCTCTTCCTTCTACCTTCTCTTCTCCTTTCATCCTTCTTTTCTTTCTTCCCTTCTTCCTTCTTCCTTACTTTCCTTTCCTTCATTCTTTTCTACCTTTCTTCCCTCATTTTCTATCTTTTTTTAATTATAGAGGAGTTTAGGAGAAAAAAATTAAGTGCTTACTTATTTTTTAATCACAATTACTGATGACATCCTTATATAAATTTACTCCCAAAGTAATATTATTGTGAAAACCATCCTTAGAAACCCTTATTTTTCCATATAGATATGCTCTATTAGTGACATTTTTGTTTCTTTAGATAATCAAAATATTGTGTTTAATGGATTTTTTACCAAGTTGTGTACTAAAGAAAGTGCAATTTAGCAAGAAAAAATGCAACTTCATAATTTATACATAATACTCACAGTTTGACTATTCTTGATTTTCCTTACCAACATAAATTTGGAGAATTTCCAATAATGTATTCAAAGTAGGGTAAAAATGTGGAATAATTTGCTTCATGCAAACTTATGAATAATTTTGCATCCATCCAAAGTTCATATTAGTAATAATTGTTTCAAAAGAGCTATTATAAAATTAAAGGAAGCATTATTGAAACAAATAGCCTATTTTCCATTTTGAGAGAAAGAATTTTTTAGTTATGAAACATCTTACTTAAAACATTAAAAGATGAAAATCCTAAATGATATTGGAGGGGCAATCAAAGCTGTGCATGCATTTTAATGCCTTTGAGGACTTATAAAAGCACACTTAATATTAAATTTGGTATATATTCTGACATGTTATATATTCCTAAATTATTTTATATGTTATGCTAAAGGTCAAAACTAGTCAGTAAGAGTTTAAAATTTTTTAATAGATTAATGTAATTTTTTTAAAAAGGAAAGTGAATAAAAACAATTTAGAAAATTCAATTAAAAACAGGTTTTTTGGAGATGGGCATATCTCATAATAAAGCCAGACTTCTGGTCAAGACAAAAAGACCCAGAGCCTTCTGATATAACTTCTTTTATGCCCAAAGAATCATTGGTAGAAGTCACTTGAAAGCCACTTGATAGACAAGGGAGGAATGGGGGAGCCTGAAACTTAATTTCTAAGCCTGATGATCTCAAGGATAATGTATACTAAAGTGACCAGGGTAAGAAGGAGGTGTCAGGCCCCAAAGCAGTACAAAAGCCTGATTATGTATATACTAGGGTATATACAAAAGTGAAGGGTTGTCACAAGGCTTCTAAATGAGGCAAAAGCCTCTATGTTTTAGTTTGTTTGTTTTTTTCTCTTTTTTTAATAGAATGTTTTTATTTTTAGGAAAAATTTCCATGGTTACATGATTCATGTATTTACTTTCCCCTTCACCCCCCCACCATAGCCAATGCGCATTTCCACTGGTTTTAACATGTGTCATCCATCAGGACTTTTTTTACATATTATTGATAGTTGCATTGGTATGGTCATTTCTGGTTTACAACTCCAATCATGTCCACATCAACCCAAGTGTTCAAGCAGTTGTTTTTCTTCTGTGTTTCCTCTCCTGTAGTTCTTCCTCTGAATATAAGTAGGGTTCTTTTCCATAAATCCCTCAGAATTGTCCTGGGTCAATGCATTGCTGCCAGTACAGAAGTCCATTACATTTGATTTTACCACAGTGTATCAGTCTCTGTGTACAATGTTCTTCTGGCTCTCCTTTCGCTCTGCATCAATTCCTGAAGGTCTTTCCAGTTCACATGGAATTTCTCCAGTTTATTATTCCTTTGAGCACAATAGTATTCCATCACCCACATATACCACAATTTGTTCAGCCATTCCCCAATTGAAGGGCATACCCTCATTTTCCAATTTTTTGCCACCACAAAGAGTAAGGCTATAAATACTTTTGTACAAGTCTTTTTCCTTATTATCTCTTTGGGGTATAAACCCAGCAATAGCCTCTATGTTAATGAAGACCCAGTTACAAATTCAAGACCATAATTGCTAAGGCTTATCCTAACACTGATTACCTATGCTAAGGTATTTATTTACTTAATTCAAAACTTTAATACTTATACTAAAATAATCACAAAATGTCTATTAAATCTTCACTTATGCTAACATTATTTAACTATCTTAGAATTATAATTGTTTTTAACTCAATAATACATTAAAATTAACATTAAAATCTAATCCTCATATAGGGGATAGGGGACTTTTCACTCAAAGGTATTTTCATTTAAAAAATGTATATACCTATATGAATTGATGTAAAATGAAGTGAGAAGAACCAAGAAATCATTGTACACACTAATAGCAATGTTATGGCAATCATGAAAATATTAGAAAAACAGATCATTCTTGAGTAACATTTAAACTAATAAAGGTCAAAACACAACTCAATGGGGAGTGTCATGGCCATGCGTGGGAGGCATGGTGATGAGTGATTGGACCTGAGGACCATTGTAGCTGTGGGAGAGAGAGAGCATTAGCCTGCTAGGGACAGAAGTGGCTAGAGAGAAAGAGTGAGATAAGAAGGAGTAAGGGTTGGAATGATTTGGGCCAGCATACCTTGAGAGGAATGGAGAGGAACAATCACAGCATCTTGACTGGGGGCTATGATTGTCCTTTAGTTATGACCAAGGGAAAGACTTCTTCAGAGGGTAAAATATTAAGCATTACAACATTCTGGAGGGGTGTTACGTTTCCACAGGATGTTTATAAAAATGACTTCACACAAGAACTTTTCCAGGGTTGCTATTGCAAATCTGTTCATGGGGAAAGGCAGGTTTTGTACTTTCAGTCATGATGTTATAAGGACTTCTTTGCTCCTCAGAGAGAGTGGGGGGGACACTGGATTTAATGATGACCTTTGGCAGAGAGGAGCAATGTCTTTGTGTGAGAGATTGGGGTCTTGTCAGTAATCTTCAGCAAGCATGGCTGCTTTCCTCAGTGGGTTTCTAAGGGGAGGAATTAAAGATCTATCTTAAGTAGTACATTTGGATTCCCAGATAACCAACCAATCATCTCTAATTTTTAAAGACAAGTATGGAAGAAAAAGTAGAAAAAATAAGCCAGGATGAAGATAACAGTATGGAGAATTCTATTAGGAGAGAAGTGCTAAAGCTCAGAAGGAATGTAGGCTACAGATTATGTCCAGGAACAAGAAAAATGATTTGTTTTGGGGGGGCAGGGAGGAGTTACCTAGATGAGAAGGAAAAGGAAGATCAAAGAAAGGATAAGATAACTGCTTAGAATAGATTAGACAATAACTTAACATGGGGGAAGGAAGAACTATTCAATTCTTGGCTTCCATTTTATTTGCTGAGGAAATTGATCTCTGGGATAAACAAAACAAAACAAAAAAACAAACTTAAAAGCATAAATAGGCTTTGAATTAAACTTTATAACAAATAGGTTAGTAGAAAGTGATAAAGCACATCACTGTCCCAGAAAAGTTTAATTCAAAGGAACCTAAATGATATATATTCTCAGATACTGAAAGAATTTGCAGTTGTAATTGCTCATACCCTGTCAAAGATCATGAATGTTTATGGAAAACAGGCAAGGGAATGCTTGATTGAAGGACAAATCCCCTAGTTTTTGAAAAGGAGAAGAGAGAAATATAATCTAAAGTTTTTGACTTTGTTAACAAAGTTATAGAATATTATATGGAATCTTTGGTTACTAAATGTGTAGAAAAGTAAACAATGCTCACAAAGAGTCAGTAGAGCTTCACAAATAGACCAGAAGCAGATGGAAATGCAGTGAATGAGGAAACAAGATTTAGAAATTGCCTAATAAACCTGGATCAGACCCCTTCCTCAATATAGGGCTGGACCCTGAATACAAGAGGAGAGAGACCTTCATATATTAAAAGTTTAGGTGTTTAGTCCTATCCAACTATTTGTAACCCTATAGATTGTGGTTATCCATGGATTTCCCTTGGCAAGGATATTGTAGTAAGTTGTCATTCCCTTTTCCAGCTGATTCAGTAGATCTTTTTTGCCAGGCAATCAGGGGATAAGTGATTTGCTGCAGATCATATAGGTAGGAAGTGACTGAGGCAGGATTTGGAGTTAGGTATTTCTGCCTCCAAGTCCAGGACTATATCCACTCAGCCACTTAGCTGTCTCCTATACATAGAGGTTAAGTGACTTATCAAAGGTTACATAGCTAATAAGTATTTGAAGTTGGATTTGAACTTGTGTCATACTGAATCAAAGTCCAGTGCCTTTACTCTTGCCTCATCAAATAAGGTCAATTAATTAAAAGGAAACAATATAACAATTGGTAATTTGGTTTCTAATTAGAGAAAAAGTTTAAATATTTTTCAAGTTGGGAAGTAAAGACTGAACAGGTATCATTTCCTGAAGTCAGAAAGAGATGTTGCTCTTCCCTCAGAAAGTATCTATCTATCTATCTATCTATCTATCTATCTATCTATCTATCTATCTATCTATCTATCTATTCAAAGNTATCTATCTATCTATCTATCTATCTATCTATCTATCTATCTATCTATTCAAAGGAATATATAATAGCTGATTGATCAGAATGGGATCAGATTTTGGATAAGATAGGAAGAGGTCTAATTTTTCAGCTATTTTGGGATAGGTTCAAACAGTTCAATAAAGTTTTTGACCAATTTCCACAATTAAATGAAGTTTTCTCACAAAACAGAAATTAGACTAGATTAAGAAGTGAATAAATGCTAAGCTAGCTACAGAATTGAGTTGCAAGATGGAGTTGGTGTGGTTCAGTGAATTCCAACAATTAAGTTCTCGTGGTCCTAATCTTATCAAATCCCTTACACCATGCAATTTTGCTTCTAGAAATCTGATGATGAAATAATTCTTTATGTTCTTTTGTGGTTCAGTGGAAAAAAGCCAGAAATAGAATGTGCAGATTGCTACATATGGCAGAGTTATGATATTAACATTTTAAGGGAATGTTATAGAAATTATTTTACTATATGTTATTGAAGCATTCGACATTGTGTTACTATTTTGTCTTCTTTTAAAGATACATTTAGAAACAATTTTTGGTAATCATTTTCTGATATTTTATAATTCAGATTTTCTCCCTCCCTTTTTCCCCCATCTGCTGAGGTGGTAAAAAGTCTGATAAAGGTTCTACCCATACTTTCATACAACACATATGTCTACATTATTCTGGCATGTTAAAATGTATCATACATACATTAAAAATCCCATGAAGGAAATAAAGTTTTGTTGACAAGATGGCAGCTTAGTAGCAGCAAAAGCTGAAATTTCTCTGACAATCATTTCAAACCAATCTTTAAAATGTTCCTCAAAATGACAGGAGTCAAAAACAATAGCAAGACAGAGTGAAGGTTCTTTTCCCACCGAATACAACTTGAAAGGTAGGCAGAGAGGGTCAATTTTCATGAGATAATGGAAAACCTGAAGCAAAACTGATAACAAAGAGTGCTAGCCAACCATCCCCTCCCCTGCTCTGACAGATTCCACAACTGGCTATAGGATAACATTGAGATCCAGGGACCAGGGCTACCCCAACAAAATTGCTCCTCAAACCCAACCCTAAATGTCCCAGGTTCTGGCACAAGCCTGCACTAAGGCCCAAATGTCCATAGCTTTGGACCTTTTCAAGCCTTGTCTACTTTGGTGAAGACCTATCCTCAGGGTGAAATAGCTCAACAGTGCTGAGGTCTTCTCAGTTCACAGAAGAAAAAAAAAAGGCTGGGAAAATGAGCAACTGCAAAAGAAAATCCAAACACTAAAAAATTTCTGTGGCAACAAAGAGCAAAGCACAGAATCAACAAGTGACAATGAGATCCAATCAATCAGATGCAAAACTTCAAAGTACAATAGAAATTGGTCTCAAACTCTAAAAAACCCCAAAATTAAAAAAAATCAAATCAGAAAGGCTGAAGAAAAATGGGAACAAAAATGCGGAAAAGAAATGAAAGTAATGATAAAAGTAAATAATAAATCAAAAAGAAAAATTGGTCAACTGGGAAAAGTGGCACAAAAACCCAATAAAGAAAAATAAAACTAAAAAGGAGAAATGAACTACTGGGAAATGATGCAAAAAATCCAGTAAAGTTCAATGAAAAGTAGAATAGTCCAAATGGAAAAGGAATATCAAAAGAGTATGGAAGAAATTCAGTCTAAAAATGAGAATTGAGTAATAGAAGTTAATGACTTCAAGAGGTATCAAGAAAAAAATAAAACAAAATCAAAAGAATGAAAAAATAGGAGAAAATGTATAATATCCTATTTAAAAATGACCTTCAAAATGGATCCAGAAAAAATAAATAAAGAATATTAGTCTAACTCAGTGATCCCCAACGTGGGCACTATTGTCCCCTGGTGGGTGCTGCAGTGATCCAAGGGGGCAGTGATGACCACAGAAGCATTTATCTTTCCTATTAATTGCTACTAAAATTTAAAAAAAATTAATTTCCAGGGGGCTAAGTAACATTTTTTCTAGAAAGGGGGTGGTAGGCCAAAAACGTTTGGGAACCAGTGGTCTAACTGAAAGTAATGATGGAAAAAAAACAACAACCAAAAAACTAGACATCATATTATAAGAAATTATCCAAGAAAACTACTCTGATATTCATGAAAAAGAAGATCAAATAGAAATTGAAAGAAGGCACAGATAGCCTCTTGCAATAAATTCCCAAAAGACAATTCTAGTTTGAGACCAGAATGTTATAGCCAAATTCAAGAGATCCAAGGCTAAGGAAAAAATATAGCAAGCAGCCAGAAAGAAATAATTCAAATGTCATGGAGCCCCAGTCAGGAATACATAGGATTTTGCAGCTTTCACATTGAAGGACAGGAAGGCTTGGAATATGATATTCTGGAAGGCAAGGGGATTGGGTTTACACCAAGAATCACCTACTCATCAAAAGTGACTATATTCTCTCAGGGGAAAATATGGTCATTTAATAAAATAGAAGATTTCCAAGCATTTATGAAGAAAAAAACAGACTTACACAGAAAATTTCATGTCCAAATACAAAATTAAAGAGTAGCAAAAAAAGGTAAATGAGAAAAGGAAAATATAAAAGGGCTTCATTAAAGTTAAATTGTTTATATTTCTATATGGAAAGATCTATAACTCAAAAATTTCTATCATTATCATAATAGAAGAAGTATACATAGTCAGAGGTTATGTTAGTAAACTATTTAGATTATATATATTTAATATATAAAATTTAGAATATATGTAAATATAAAATCTAGGAGTGATAAAGATACACTAAGATAAATGGAAAGAGAGAAGTAAAATGTGGTAAATTATATCACATAAAGAGATGCAGTTTAAAAATACTATTATAGTGGAGGGAAGAAAAAGGGTAATAATAGGAAATATCTTATTTTTACTGCAATTTGGTCAGAGAGGAAAGGACAGGAAGATTCATAGGGGTATAAAACCTTATCTTACCCTATAGAGAAGTAAAAAAAGGAATAAGAAAGGGTTTGATGGGCAGATGAGTAATACAAGGGATAGGAATGAAGGGAGTGATTAAAAGCTAATTATTTTTTTGGGAAAGAATACAAAAAAATAAATATTTGATAATTAGGAAAAAATTTAAACTTAAATATAAAAACAAGAGATGGGAACATTTACAGAGTACTTTAAGGTTATCAAATATTATCTCATTTGATCCCCATAATAACCCTTAAAGGTAGTTAATAATCTTTATTTTCCAGATGAGAGAACTGATGTTAAGTACCAGGCCCAGTACTCTATCCACTAGCTAATAAAGGAACTATTGGACGTGATTGCTGAATGACTATTAGAGATACCTAATGGGAAAGAAGTAGACATTTATTAAGTATCTGTTGTGCTAAACCTTATAAATATTATTTTATTTAACTTTCACAGCAACTTTTGTAGTTAGATGCTATGATTATTTCCATATACTTCTGAGAGAAAACTGAGTCATACAGTGACTTGCCCAAAGTAATACAACTTATTGACTATGTAAGCCTGGATTTGAATTCAGATCTTCCTAACTCAAGGACCAGCACTTCATCCACTGACCCACCTAGCTGCCTTCAAGAGGTACCGAATGAAAAAAGAAAGAAAAAGAGAAAGAAGTACAGGATATCAGATGAAAGGCAAATGCCTCTATTTAAAAAAAAAAAGAGAGAATTAGAGCCATACGCCATAACCCAGTGGAATTGATTTCTGGTAAAAAAAAAAACTATAATCTAAACCATTAAAAATAATGAATAACCAGAAATTGCCAAGAGCTAGTGTGGCTTCATTTTTAAAAAAAAAAGATTATTTCAGTTTAACCCTATCTCCTATTGTGAAAGCATTGCCAGAGTGGCAAATCAGGGAACTACATAACTCAAAAATTTTTAGTGCAATAGATAACCTCTAGCATCTCTTTGAGAAAAGACAATAAGGGTGTAGGTTACACAACAGTACAATCTCAGAGAATGGAATTGTTTGTATGCTTGGCATTAGTCATTAATATTTCCATGTCAACTTGGATGGGATGATCCAGTAGAATGACCATGGATTGTTTATCTCTAGAACTGAAGAGGAAGACCTGGAATATTCTTTATCAAATCTGCAGATGATTGAAAGCTAGGAAGGAGAGGTAACACTGGCCAACAGAGGATAAAATGAGCTTGAGGGACTAGAATAAAGGGCTGACTATTTTTTCATTCATTTCTAACTGATGTTTAATTTTATTTTTTGAGGTTGGATTTTGGGGACAACATGAGCGGTTTGAGAGCCAGGCTTAAAGACAGGAGGTCCTAAGATCAAACTTAGCCTTAGACAGTTCCTAACTGTGAGACCCTGGGTAAGTCACTTATCTCCCATTGCCAAGGCCTTCCAGTCTTCTGCTCTGGAACTAATACACAATATTGATTACAAGATGGAAGTTAAGGGTTTATAAAAATAGCAGAAGGCAAGAAATTTGCTCTAATCAATTCTTACTCTTTATGTGAATAGCATTTTCCTTTACAATTTTCTTAATTATTATACTGATTAAAATAGCCAAGTGGTTCAGAGTATATCATCATTACAATATTGCTATCATTTTGCACAATGATCTCTTGGTTCTCACTTGATTTTGCTTTAATTCATGCTGGTCTTGCCATGTTTGTTTATTTTTCTAAAAGTATCCCTCTTATCAGGTCTTATAACATAATAGTACTACATTACATCACAGCTTATTGAAATATTCCCCATGTGATGAGCATACCCTCAATTTTCCATCATTTTCCACTCCAAAAAGAGTTGCTATACATATTTTTGTGCATGTGATTCTTTTTAATTTTTTATTTGATCAGTTAGGGCTAATCACCAAGTGATTATTTTACATTTCAAATTATTTTACAAAACATTTGGAACAGTTTACAATTCTATAAAAAAGTTTATTAATATGCCCATTTAGTCAGATTTCCTCCAGCATTTATTTCCAAGAAGTGTGAGATAGTACCTCAGAGTTGTTTAAAAGTGCATTTTTTAATTAATAGTTGTTTTATTTTTTTTTCATACAATACAAGATAACTTTCATTTCTTCTAAGAATTGCCTATTCAAACCTTTTGACCATTTAGCAAAAGGGGAATAACTAGTTTTTTTTTTAAATTTAACTCATTTCCACATATATGTGTATGTATATTTGAGAATTGAGGCTTTTATTACATATATTTGCTGTTAATATTTTATATTACTTAATTTTCTATATATTAATTTAGCAAAATGCAGTTTCCCTGATTTTCTCTTTTGATTAGATCTGGTTATGCTTTCACTTTGTCTGTGTTCATGATTGCTCCTCTTGTCTTTTTAACTTCAGCCAATATATAATAAATTCTGCTTCAGTCTCTTATTTTAACTCTGTGTGTATTTCTAATTCAAGTGTGTCCCTTTTAAGCAATATATTGTTGGGTTTTGATTTCTTTATGTGTGAATTCATTCTATTCACATTCATAATTTTCCTCCTTCTAACTAGTGCTTACATGTGCTTTTAGTGGTGTCATTGAAGAGAGGCTCAGAGGTTTTTTGATGCTGAAAAACTGATTCCTTAGAGGAAGGGGTTCTCTCCCAAGAACTATTAAAATAAACTTCCAGGAAGGGGTAAGGAATTTTCCTAACTAGCTTCATTGTGGTATTATATTAACATCTTATTAAGCTATATAAGCCCTCCCTAACAAGCCTTGACCTTCTTTCTCTTATAGTAATCAAAATAATTTAATGTATATTTTTGGATTTTTAAGTTAACAGTGTTTTCAGATACATTATCATTGGGAGAAAGATTATCACAGAAGGAAAAATAGTAGATCTGGAGTCATAAAAGGACTGAGTATAACTATATCCTCTGTGCCTTACTGTGTAACAATGGTTAGTAATATCATCTAGTAGTACTACAATTTCCTAATTCTAAAAAGCAGAAATTGTATCCATCTCATGTTTGTTGTGAGGTGCAAATGGGAAATTTATAAAAGTGTTTCACACAATTTGAATTACTAATAAATGTTATTTATTATTATTATTATTATCATATCTAATCATCAAATTGTGATAAAATGATTTCCCATTATCCACTTGGTGAAACCAGAACTCCAATCCAGCTGGCCACAATGAAAAGGGGGAGGAAATTTAAGAGAGAGGGTAAAATCAAGGAGAGAACAGTTAAATAAAGAACACATTTCTACTTTGGAAAGAAACTCATAAAGTATGAATTTAAAGGAAAGAAAGTTTAAGCACTGGTTAGCAAGACCTGGGAAAAGTGAAAAGAGGGGTAGTAAAGTGGAAACAAAGTTAATATCATATCTCTTTTCTTCACCACCATCTTCTTTGTAAAGATCAATGAGGAAACAAAGGAGGGAAATGTGTAGCTTGATAAGTTGGAGAGAAGTACACAATTGCTAATCTTAACTGTGAACATGAATAAAAGAAAATTCAACCATGAAACAGGAAAGGGTATAATTGATTAGAAAAGACTCCAATAACATGATGTTTATAGTAAATAAGGTTGAAACCTAATGATACACAAAGATTAAGAATCTTGGTCTAGAACATATTATATTATATGTCAGATGCACTGAGAAAATCTGAAATAACATCTAAGAAATCAGTAAAGATTCAAGAAAATCATTTATTGGAATACATAATGGATCTGTGATTTCTTTTTTATAGGGAGTCTCTCCTCAGGAAATACTTTTTACAAATGCAAGTTGATATTTTTTCTGCAACTTAATACCTGAAAGAATTTTCTAAAACATTGAAAGGTCAAATGACTTGCCTAGAGTCATATACATAGTACCTGTGTTTGGGGATATCATTGAAAAAAGATCATCCCAGTGGAAAAAGTAGTAGATCTTGAGTGAAGAAAGAACAGAGTATAAATATAACCTCTAAGAATGATACCATAAAAATGGTTAATAACAACATTCCATAGTACCTTAATTTCCTCATTCTAAAAAGTAGAAATAGTAGAGGTGAGGCTTGAAACTAAAACTTCCTGGTTTTTAAGCTATCTCTATGTCTTCACTATATTGTCTTTCATAGCAATAAAAATAGATGTGATTGAAAGAGACAAATAAGTAAAATATATTATATTTTAAAATACTATAGAAAATAATATAATGTCCATTTGGTTTTGGTGAAAGTGATATAGTCTTATCTGAGTGTCCTAAGGAAGGAGTTGTTTGAAAATTTTTATTTTTACCCATATGCACCACTAGAAAGGAAGTAGATCAAATAAAATGAGAATCTAAACTTATATTCCCTAATGTCCTTGGTATTATTTCAGAGTGAATAGGGCATAATTCTAGGACAGTGATTGTGTGCCATACCAACTCACCCACCAAATACTGGGTGTGCCCTGAATCCTGCCATCCCAGACAAGGAGGGAAGAAGCTCTCCCACTGGGCTTCTGGGTATGGGGGTGTGTAAAATGAAAACAAGTGTCATCAGACATGGTGGTGAGGTGAACTTAGCCTTCCTAGTAACAAACTCTGCCCATGGGAGGGGCATGTCAGGTACCCATAGAAAGCGCTTTGCATGCCATCTTTGGCACGTGTGCCACAGGTTTGCCATCATGGTTCTAGGAGCTCTGAGACTTGGATGAGATATCCAAGAGATAACTTTGGATGCATTTTCCATACAATGCTTATTTTCAGATTCTGCCCAATCATAATTATAGTGCATTTTGAGAGCACAGAAAATAGCTGTCTAAGGTCAGGCTGCAGGGCTTTTTACTGATATATCAACAAGGTTCTGCATTCCCAAAAGTATATATTCAATTGAATACATTTGGCTATTTTTGGACCAAGGGGTGTTTTTATGACCAAGCAAATGAGATAACATAATGATGAATCAACCCACCAGACTTGCTTAAATTTGTTGTTGAAAACGTTTTGCTTTTACTGCTTGCATTAATTTCTAAGACAAATAATGGCCATCACTGGTGGACAGAGTCCCTCTCAAGTTGACAATAGTGAACTGGATAAATCTTTCTCACCCCTTTTTCACATTCTGTCTGCCCTCTGGCAGTCATCAAAGAATAATTGCTAGAATTTCCTCAGATATGAAAAGAAGAATCAAGTTCATTAAGTGGGTAAAAAGAGAGTATTTGTATATTGACTATTTCTACTTCATTCTTTCCAGTTGGTATGCCAAGAGTAATGTCTTTGTATGTGTCTGTGTTTGTGTGTGTACACCACATTTTTTAGGAGGTGCATTAATATGTCAGGAGCCATCAGGAGTGAGGTAAACAAGGAATTCTAAATCTCAAGAAGGTAATAATCCTCAAGATAATGCCTAACAAAAATTATATGGATGAATTGGGAACTCAGCCTTTTGAACAGAGGACATGAGGGGACGGATAAGGCATCTTAGCTGTCATAGTAATTGAAGGGAAGTCATGCTGGCCAAATACTAAATACCTAATTCCTAAGTAGCAATTTTAGGGGACATGCAAAGAATCTTCTTCCCTCTTTAAGAAAAGGCTAAATTACTTTGTGTTAGGTATATTTTAAAAGGAGTTATTTCTTTTTTTATATATGATGCACACAAAGTGACTTCTGAGGTTCCTTTGAACTGAGATTTTTTTAATTGTGTCATGAAATTTTAGATTTTAATATTTCTAGGTATGTTGTTATTGTTCAGTTGGTTCATTCATGTCTGACTCTGTGACTACATTTCTAAGTATAACTTAGTCAAAAAAGCAGTACAGTGACTATGAAACAAGTCTAAAAAGGAACACCTGGAATAAAACCCTGACTTTGATACATCCTTGTTTTACGAACTTAGGCCAATCACTTAACTAATGTTTTGAGGCTCTAGACAATTCCCTATAATTAAGTAGTAGAGAAGATGCCAAACCAAATCCTTTTTAAAAAAAACAAAATGAAATAAACTTTCATCATATCTCTGAAATTCAGGTCTAGTCACCACCATTCAAGTATGGCTATGAACAGAATATATCAAATTATACAAATAGATTTTTGTACACTTCCTTACTTTCTTTGAAGAAATAGAAGATTAAAGGTATGTAGTGTTTCATGTGCCATCTGATGAAAATTGTTGGTTTCAATTATTTTTTTAAATAACTTGTTAGAAGGCATTATGTATTAAGGCATCAGGGAAGGAAAGTAGATATTCTAAAATGACAATTATGCAAAACCAAAAGACATCAATAAAAATCGTTTTTCAAATTTCGAATGGTTATGTAAATTTCTGCTGCCTACTGTCAGTCAATTTAACCCTAACCCAATCCTTTTATGGGTAATGTAGGTAATGTGATAAATTCAGTTCAGTGCTTCTAAAATGTGTCATTTTAAAAGGAAGCCTGCACCAGAGCTTAGAGATTTGGTGACAATCAATCTTATCTGTATACATATTTAAGTTTGAACATGCAAAATATAAGATATAAGCTAAAAATGTTAAACTTAAATCAATCTATATTTAATGGTACCTGTCTTTTGCACAAATCTCCAGACTTTTATTTTGTACCTGAGAGAAAAATGAGAGTCTGAAATTTTGTCAAATGTAAAAAATTAAATGCTCTAGAGGTTAGATTTTAAGTTTTAAAATATTAGTTTACTAAATCAGCCACTCAAGATTTCTAACTAGCCAGAGGACTTCTGCCACAATCTAAACTGATACCAAAAAACATGAGTGGGGTCCAAAAGATGAGATGTGCCTTAAGTCTGAACAACAAAGCAGTGAAGTTTGGCAAGGAGTGTCAAGGTGTCCAGAAGAGAAGAGGTAAAGAGCTAGCAACTTTGCATCTGATTAGGAAAGGTGGAATAGTTAAAAAGCCTGACTTCATGGGGGCAGCTGGTTGGCTCAGTGGATTGAGAGCCAGGCCTAGAGACAAGAGGTCCTAGGTTCAAATCTGGCCTCAGACACTTCCTAGCTTTGTGACCTTGGGCAAGTCACTTAACCCCCATTGCCTAGCCCTGAAACAAATAAAATTAATATAGAAAGATATATATATATATATACATATATATATATACACATACATGTATATATATATAAAGATATTAGGGTTAAAAAATTTTTAAAAAGCCTGACTTCTTGTTGATCAAGCCAATATATATTCCGTCTGAAGTCTTTACTTAGTCATTCCCAAGACAATCTGATGTTGAAAAGCAGTCACACCAGAAATGAACTAAAATTTCAATCACAGGAAGAGGTGGGTCTTCAGGACACCAACAGGACTTCTTTCATCTTGATATGTGGTGGTCACTCTTGTCCAAAAAGGGCAGTTGCCTGATTTAATAACCTGGAAGAGTTCTTGTTTATAGACAAACAAGGAGCCAGCCTCCCCCTGCCTAAAATAAAACTCATTTCAGTGATATACTTCTAACTCTTTTAAATCCAATCCTGTCTTATAGCCTAGAAGAGAGGTTGCTTTGTAGTTTTAAACTTTAACTGTTCTTGGGACCAAAGGGAGATCCATTTCTCAAAAAAATATCCCAAACTTACATTAATATTACACCCAAGAATTCAGTTGTCACTGGTGTTGCAAAGCAGAATCATGTCCCATGTTACTATTTAGTATATTCTGTGTCTTTTAACCTCAAACAAGTTTCAACAAATGGTAATTCAGGAAACATTTCCCAGAGATATGTACAACACAGTGGAACAAAATTACCTCAATTATTTTGGTGAAATGAAGTAGCTAGCCAGCCTTCTATAATATTTGACCATAAAGACATATGTCCTGTGGCTCATAAACATAGTCAGCTCTGTAGTAGATGGTTCAGTTTAGGATACCATCCAGAAACTTGGGAATATTTCCTCTTTAATGAATAGTTTGGATGTAGTCTCAGATGAGGAGGGGAAGTAAAGGGTAAATGTAGAGTACAAGGAAGGAGAGTATTCCAGACATGGGTTACAGATAGTAAAAAGGCAGTAGGAAAAGAGATGGATATTTCTGTGGTAGGAACAGTAAGGAGTCCAGCACCAGTAGAAAATAATGTAGTAGAGAGGACTCAACTATAAGGAAACTGGAAGGGCAGGAAGGGAACAAAGTGGGAAGCATCTTAAATGTAAAATAGCACCTACAGCATGCATTTCCCTATTTCTAGTGAAAATACATTAGGATGGGGACAGAGTCAAGAGTAGCAGCACAGAAACCTGGAACCACTATGAGAATCCACTCAAAATAATCTTAAAATAGTGTCTTCAAACAAATACTGGAGTAATAGAGGGGATGGAGTGAAGCCATCTCCAACAGAAAACAACTTGGAAGGTAGACATAGAGGTTCTATTTCACTGGGGTGAAAGTGGATCGCAGCTATAAGCAAAACCACTCATAGAGGAATATAAGCCACCCACTGCCCATCTACTGCTCCAGGTTCTGAACCTGGGTCCAAGCCA
Organism: Gracilinanus agilis; assembly: GCF_016433145.1. Classification (NCBI taxonomy): domain Eukaryota; kingdom Metazoa; phylum Chordata; class Mammalia; order Didelphimorphia; family Didelphidae; genus Gracilinanus; species Gracilinanus agilis. Next base: position 72,123,408 of record NC_058130.1, read on the forward strand.
TCTTTAAGACCCTGCCTAAAGCAAAGCAGAGCACTCAAGCCCACCTGTTGAAATGTTAAACCTTAGCTCAAGCCAAACTGAGGCTTCAGGACCAAGGGAAAGGTAGTCTGCAGTACACAAGGGTGAGGCACCAAGCCCCTGCTAAGCCCATAGTGAGGCCCAAAAGCTCAGTGCAAGATGGTCTGCAATACATTTGGCCTATCTTTAAAAATTAGAATTGAACAAATAGAAGCTCATGACATAATGAAACATCAAGAAACAATAAAACAAAAACAAAAGAAGGAAAACATTGAAGAAAATATAAATATCTCATTGAAATTATAACTGACCTGGAAAATAGAACATGGAAAATCTAAGAATTATTGGACTACTAAGAATTATTGGAGTTCCGGGAAGATGGCGGCACAGATGGAGCGAATCTTAAAACCTCCGCACCCTTATGCACCGAGATAGAAAACAAAGTGCTTTGAGAAGAAAGAGGACCAAATCTAAGAACAGGGCAGAGCAGGGGGAACCCTACTGCAGCACAACTAAAGAGGTACACCAAGAAAAAGGCTTCAATACTTGAACTGTCAGGACTGAGGGCGCAGAAGGAGAATCCCAGGATCCCAAGACACCTCCCCCACGTGCTGTGTGGAGTCTCCAGCTGCCAGGGAAATCTCAGGGCTGGTGGGTGCACCAATTGAAAGAGAGGGCCTTGCTGGCATAGGACTCAGGGAGTCGAACACAGACACTGGAGAGGTGACTGGAGGAGAAAACCAGAGAAACACAGCAAAAACGCCCAGAAGATGATGGCTTAGAGAGAGCCAAACGCCAGAGCGCAGACTGCTTGGCTTCCTCATTCCAAGATAGAGAAAGCAGGGTTTCAAAAGGAAAGAAAACCAGATCAAACACAGTGGATAGCGCAGGGGGAACCCACTGCTGGAGAGCTCAGTTCAGTAAAAAAACACTCCTTGTCACCCCACCTTTTTTGTTTTTTGTTTGTTTGTTTGTTTGTTTTTCCCTCCCCTCCAGGCTTTGAGGTTTTAGCCTCAGGGCAGACTAATCCAATCCAATCCATACAGATTTAATTCCAACAATTGGACCAACAAGAAGTCTTCCAGGGTTAGAGAAAGTAATTTACCCTTGGGGGGAAGATCTTTCATCAAAGATCATTAAATACATCTGCTCAAATTAGTAGAACAAGGAAGGGGGAAAAAACATGAGCAAGCAACAGAAAAAGAGAAAAGAAATGACAATTGACAGCTTCTTTCAAGGAAGTGAAAAGAGAGCAAATGAAACAGAAATAGAAGAAGAGGATGTAGTTCCAGTGAACTGGACACAGGCTTTGGAAGATCTCAAAATTCAATTAACTCAAGAATTTAAAACTCAATTAATTCAAGAACTTCAGGAACTCAAAAAACAATCAAGAGAGGCTGAAGACAATTTGAAAAAGGAAATACATGAGCTAAAACAAGAAAATAAAGTATTAAAAGCCAGAATTGGCCAGCTTGAAAATGAAGCAAAGAAATGAAAGTGATCTACAAAGAAAATTGGACCAGAAAGAGAAAGATGACCAAAAAGCCAGGGATGAAATTCAGTCTTTAAAAAACAGAACTCAACAACTAGAAGAAAATGACTTCAAAAGGCAGCAAGAATATATTAAACAAAATAAAAAACATGAAAAATTTGAGGAAAATATGAAACACCTCATTGATTCAACCAAAGATCTGGAGAACAGAGTTAGAAGAGATAACTTAAGAATTATTGGTTTACCAGAACATCATGATAAAAGAAAAAGTTTAGATAGCATTTTACAAGAACCTTTCATTCTTTAAAAATTAGAATTGAACAAATAGAAGCTCATGACATAATGAAACATCAAGAAACAATAAAACAAAAACAAAATAAGGAAAACATTGAAGAAAATATAAATATCTCATTGAAATTATAACTGACCTGGAAATAGAACATGGAAAATCTAAGAATTATTGGACTACCTGAAAATCATGATTAAAAAAAAAAGACTAGACATCATATAACAAGAAATTATCCAAAAAACTCCCCCAATATTCTTGAACTAGGAGTTGAACTAGAAATTGAAAGAATCCACCAATAACCTTCTGAAATAAATCCCCAAATGACAAGAATATTATAGTTAAATACAAGACCTCCCAGGCTATATCTATATCCCAGAAAATGCTGCAAGTATCCAAATAGAAACAATTCAGATATCAGGGAGACACAATAAGGATTACACAGGATTTAGAAGTTTGTGCATTAAACAACTGGAAAGTTTAGAATATGATATTCTAGAAGGCAAAGGAATTAGGTTTACAACAATGAATCACCTACCCAGAAAAACTGAGTGCTGTCAGAAACGATTAATAATGATTTCAGAAATAATTGGAATGACCTACATGAATTGATGAAGAATGAAATAAGCAGAATCAGGAGAATATTGTACAGAATTAACAATAATATTATGATATGATCAACTATGATAAACTTAGCTACTCTCAACAATACAATGATCCAGTACAATTCTGAGAAACATGAAAAAGACTTCTATCCATCTCCAGAGGAAAAATTGTTGAAGTGAGAGTGCAAAAGGAAATATATGATATTTCACTTTAGTTTATTTGGGTTTTTATTTTGGTGTTTTGGTTTTATATGAGTATTTGCTGACAAAATGAAGAATATGAACATTTTAAAAATGAAAGTTGATCAAAGCTAAAAGAATAAAATATATTAGGATAAAAATACTGACAAATCATTTATTTTTCACTTTCACTACTGACTGACATGCTATATAAATTCTATAATGATCATATTGGCTAATCTCTCCTAGATTTCTGTAGAATTAATCCTACCCCCTCTTTCCTTTATATTCTTTCATGGACAATGCTGTATTTTATTTTCCACTATGTTTTTCCTTACAGCCTCTTCTGGAGTGTCTTACTAGCAATTAAAAATTAATTCTCAGTTTCTCTGAATGTAGAAACAATATTTTCTGGATAAGTCATTTTTGTAATCCTTCTAGCTCTCTCTTTTATTGACACCTTTCTTTAAGCTTTAGCAATTATTTAAAATCAAGAAATACCTTCCCCTTTATTTCCCAGTTTTCAGATGGATCAAATTCAGATCATCAACCTGACAAAATGAGTTTGTCTTAAGTTATTATAATTATACGTAGTGTCTTCCCATAGTTATATTTTCTTTTCAATGGAAAAATTACTTTCATTCTTAACCAACTATTTGATTGTCTTACAGAACACACTCTGGTTGGCTTACTTGGTTGTCTTATAGCACATATAATCAACTGATTCTGATATGAGACACATCAAGAATTGGTCATTTTGTATCAATTGAAATATATAGTAATCAATTTAATTTTTCCATATAGTTCATACCTTATGTTCAATATCTTGGAAGATCATTTTTTGAATACAACTATTAATGACATAAACTAATGAATAAAATATTTGAATAGTCTGGACACCTTTGTAGTCTTTCACTTATTTAGCTTAAGCTACATTTTGTTATAAATTGGTTGTTATCTTTCCCCCTACCCACCTTCCTATTGAAATTAATTAGCATGAAAACATATGTTGACTTGGTTTGCAGGATATCATATGGCAAATTTCTCATAGAATTTCTCTTTATTTGATCTGCACAACAGATGTTCACACATATGTTGTAATTATCTTTAGAATGTTTTGTTTTTCACTTTTTCTCATAAAAAATATCGTAAGGAAATATGACCAAGTGTCTAATGAGGTTATTTTCTGTATAGCATTAGGACCTAAAATGAAACCAATTCCATAAACTCCTTTATTTGTCTCTCCAAGAAGAATATATTTGATATCCTTCATTTGGGTAAAATTTCTTTATGCTTCTGATTTTCTTATGAGTGCCAGTAGATATAGTTCAGTTATTCTATTAATATTAGCAAATCAATCCCTGTATAAATAATTTTTCATTTATAGTACCAACAGTTAAATTGATGTGTATCAATTACCTTATTACCAAGTAATTATAACATGAGTGTACTATTGTAAACTACTAATGCCCTATACTAAATTAATACTAATCACTTTTTACTCCCCCTTTTTTGCTACTCAATCAGATAATGAGCAAAGAATGGAGTTAGATAGAACAAGGGAGAAATTAAATATCAATCAATAAAATAATAAACATTTATTAAATGTCTACTACATATTGGACAATGGGCTATGCAGTGGGGATACCAAAAGAGAAAAATATAGTTTCTGCCTTGTAAGAGCTTAAAATTAAATCCTTCTTAGCCTAAGACACTCAGTCTCCTAGCTTTTGTAAACCAGATCTGACTTTTGGAATAATTAACATCATTATTTCTTTAGCGTATCATATTCCTACTTAAACTTGCTTCTGGGAAATTTCACATTATGGTTAAATGTTTACAAGTATGGCTATCATGACTTCTTGATCCTATTTAAGCATTCAAGATAACAGATACAATTATTAGGCATGGGACAGCTTTATTTCACTCTGTTAAATTTATAGAATGAATTAATAATGCATACATGGATGAATTAAAAATATTAATAACCACTAATTTTTTTGCAAATCACTATTGCAATATGCAGAAATTGGTAGCCATATCACACTATGCAAAAAATACAAAGAATGCACAGAAGCCAATAAATAAAATAGAAAACACAAAAAATCACAATAATTTCAAAACAATAAATATTATTATGCCACTTTAATAGTGTGCTCTATCTATTCACAAGATCTTAAGGTTGTCTAAATTCAATACTTGCCTAGGTTTTGAACGACTTTGGAAAGGAAATTCTTTGTAGATGTTCAATATACAGCAAGTATACTTTGGATAATAATTTTCCATGCCAGTCTACCTATTTTTACTCATATATGACTTCCTGTAGATGTAACATGAGGCTGACCCTGTGATCAAGGGAAATTCCTCAAGATTTTTTGACATTACCTGGTTACTAATGGAACTCATAGGCTTTTCATTTGAAAGTCTTCATTCTCAATATATGTTTAATGCATTAAAAAAAGTCATATCCTCATGGTAACATCTATTTTCCTTCCAACCACTGTCAGTTACATGAAAGTGACCCTGACTTTCATTTTTATATGTTTCATTTTGTATCAAGGTATAATGTATATGGGAAAAAGGAAAATTTATTTGCAAATGTAATGTAAAGACATAAGATATAGGTGATTAAAGAATCTGGAAAACATACTAGAATGTCTTCTTCACTGTAAGTTGTTCAGATTTGGTAGTAATTCTAAATAAAAGAGTTAGTATTTCCAAGTGATAAATTGGAAATTTAACTCATAACAAATGAGTTTTTACTACACATAGAATGAAATGAAATAAGCAATATTTCATTTCCTTCTACATGTAGGTGTGCAAAATGGAATTTGGTTATTTAAAGATTTTTCTTTCATTATCATTTCCTTCCCTGTAATTTTCTCCCCACATATTTGAAATTTCCACAGACATAATAGTGAGTTTTGCATTAAAGAAAAAAACAACCACAAGTTCTGAGATATTACAAATAAATTATCCAGTCTTTAAGGTAAACTAGTATATACATGATATTCATGACTATATAATTTGTTACTTTGCCTTTTCCTGTTTCAATATATAAAGCAACTATAGGTTACTTTACTAATCTTGCAATATATGAATTATGAAAAAGGATAGTGATTTGATTAGCAAGAGGAACTTCCTCCAAAAAATACAAATACAGTTTCAAATCTATAATAATGGCAATAAATAAGTTGTGGAGGGTTCCTTAAATCACTTAGAAATTTAGATTTATCTTAGTAGTGTAGGTGGGGCAGTTCATAGCTTTTTGTTCTAAAAGAATCTTTCTTCTTCATGGAGTTTCTGTTAGGATTGTTTGAAGAATCCTGGATCTTCTTTTATAAAATGAACCTTATTTGCCAGTAAGTAATAATGAAGATACTACCATATGCACTTATTGTTATAATGGTGATCAGAAGTTCTACTAATATGGGAAATGAAACAGACTATTCACACCTCTCTTTCACTCTCCTAAATGATCCCCAAATTTTTGACTGAAAATGCTTATTCTTTTAAACATATATATATATATATATATACATATATATATAGCCTTAAGTTCTAAACTGACCTAAAAGATCTATAGCATGTAATATTCCCTTTACTGAAACTGATTTAATTTTATTTAAGTATTTTCTCACCAGATAAAAATATCAGAATTGGAATGTGTTGTTAATATATGGGGTAAAGTTTGAATTATGTGACTCAATTAACACTTATCTTTGCAATATCATTGGGATGTTGGGGAAAGGAAGCATTATGTAATGAATTGAGGGATGCTGTTGATGCCTTCAAGATCTTGCTTCAAATCTTATCTGTTACTTGTTGCCTGTATGAACTTGGACTTGACACTTAAACAATTCCATGTCCCCAGAGAACTCTATAATTATAGCTTGGTAATCAAAAGAGGTTTGATTTTTGGACTCCAACCAACACTGAGAGTCTCCTATATCAACAAAATCACAGAAAAGATTGTTACCCATTGTATGTTCTTTATATAAAGAGGAAAAATATAATAGATGTCCACTCAGTCTCACAGGGATAATATAAACATCACATTTGCATCTGTGGGATTTTGTAGGATTCTATGTTCTATCCTAGATTTCTTGGATAGTTTTCATCTCATCCAATAACACAATTTAGTGATAATTTTCCTTTTGATTTTTGAAGTAACAGAAACCTAAAATCAGAATAGAGTTTAGAAATCATGTTGTATAACATTTGTCCAAAATATAGACTTTCCAAATTAATGGTCATCCAGACACTCTTTATTGATGACAACTTACATTACTTTTATTCTATTTCCCAATTACATGTAGATATAATTTTCAACAATCATTTAATGATATTTAATGACTCATACAATATACTATAGATGGGCTTTTATGCAATACATATTTCCATGTTTGAAATGTTGTGAAAAAAGACATGTATCACTTATATAAGAAAAAAGTTCATGAAGGAAATAAAATGAAGAATGATATGTTTCAGTCTGTAATAATTCTCTTCCTTCTATACTATAGTGGTGGATAGACTTTTTCATCATAATCTCTTTGAGATGTCTTAGATCCTTGCATTGCTGAAAATAGTTAAGTCAAACTCTGGAGACTGTCATAATAATTATGGAGTAGTGGGAGAAAATGAAAATGTAAATGAAAACAGAAACATCAGCAAAAATATACAAGTAAATGGACAAACTGTCTAAAAGAAATTGGGCTAGGATCCAACAAGTCTTAGTTCTCAACTCGATTCTCGTGTTGAACAGACATTAGTGTTACTTCCATCAAGAATAACCGTGCCATTGCTGCCACAGCTATTTATTTGACCCTGTCTAGACCAACAGCAGGGTGCTCCATATTCTACACTCACCCAAAGTGCCAGACCATGGCATAATCTTTTAGTGAGGTCCACGGCCTTTTTGAACCTGCACTGTCTTGAAGCATTAAGTCCCAGGTCAAAATAGCTAGGATTTCTGAGTCCCGAATACCATCAGCAGAGGAGACAGAATCAGCAGCTTTCATAACTTCCAGGCCACAGGCAAAAGAAGACTGGGAAAATGAGCAAACAAAAAAAGAAATAATTAACCGCAGAAAATTTCTATGGAGACAAAGTGCAAGGCACAGAGTCAATAAGAGAGATTTCCAAGCATTCCTGAAGAAAAGACCAGACATAAAAAAATTTATGTCCAAATACAAAATTAAAGATAAGCATAAAAAGGTAAATAAGAGATAGAGAAAAATAATGCCCTGAATAAGACTCAATTGTTTTTATTCCTCTATAGAAAGATGATGTTTGAAATTCTTAAAATGTTTTCTGTCATCATCATAGTAGTTATAAGTATACATAGATAGAGGGTGTGATAGTAAGTTATTTAGGATGATATGCAAAAAAAAATCTAGAGGTAAAAAAGAGGACTGTACTAAGAGAAACGGGATGAGAAAAGGAAAATGAGGTAAAGAGATTTGGGAGGGGGCCTATTATAGTGGAGGAGAGGATGATAGTAGTGATGAGTAATACTTAAAATTAACTCTCATTGCAATTGACTCAGAGAGAGAAGAGCAGCCAGATTCATTAGAGTGGGGGTGAGGGGAGAAATATAAAGGAGAGAGAAGTTAGGGGATAATTAAAAGACCCTATAGAGAAGTAGAGGGGAATAAGAAGGCTGGTGATGAGAATGAGAGTGATATAATGGAGGGGGAATGTGGAAAGTGGTAAAAGAAAAACACTGGTGTGGAGGGAAAAAGTGAAAGGAGAAAGGGTAGGATTAAAAGAAGAAAGCAAGATGGCGAGTAATATATAAATGGTAATCATAACTGTGAATGTAAAGGGCGGGACTCATCCATAAAATGGAAGTAAATAGCAGAATAGATTAAAAACCAGAATCCTACCATATGTTGTTTACCAGAAACACATTGGAGGCAGGTAGACTAACACAGAGTAAAGGTAAGAGATAGGAGCAGAACATATTGGGCTTCAACTTAGGTTGAAAAAAAACCCTAGAGTGATATTTATCATCTAACACAAAGCTAAAGCAAAAATAGATTTATTTAAAAGATATAAGGAAGGTAAATACATCTTAATAAAAGGTAGTGTATATAATGAAATAATATCATTATTTAACATATATGCCCCAAATGGTATAGCCTCCAGATTTTTAAAGGAACTAAAGGAGGAAAAAAACAATAAAACCATACTAATGTAGTACCTCAATCATCCCCTATCAGAACTAGATAAATCTAACAAAAAATAAATAAGAAAAAGTAAAGGAAGTGAATGAAATTTTAGAAAAGTTAGACTTAATAGCTATCTGGGAAAAAGTGAAAGAGAATTAAAAGGAATATACCTTCATTCTAATAGCACATGGTATATATACAAAGATTGACCATGAAGTAGGGAATAAAAACTTAACAACAAAATGCAGGAAAACAGAAATAACAAATGCAAATTTTCATATCAGAGTGCAATAAAAATTTGAATCAATTAGGGTTCATGAAAAGGCAAAAACCAACCATAGAAACAATCACTGATTCATTGAAGAGAAAGACAATGAGGAGACAACAAATTTATGGGACATAGCCATGGAATTCTCAGGGGAAAATTTATATCACTGAGTGCTTATATCAATACAATAGAGAAAAAGCAAATCAATGAATTAAGACATGCAATTAAAGAAAAGAAACAGAAAAAGAACAAATTTAAAATCCCTAATTGAAGATTAAATTGAAAATCCTAAAAATCAAACAAGAAATTAATAAAATTGAAAGTAAAAGAGCTATTGAACTAATATAAATAAAACTAGAAGTTGGTTCATTAATAAATAAGTAAATAAAATAGATAGAGCCTTGATTAATCTGATTAAAAAAGGAAAGAAGAGAATCAAAGTGCCAGTATCAAATTGAAAAGGAGGCTTTCATCTCTAATGAAGAGGAAATTAAAGCAATAATTAAGAGCTATTTTGCCTATTTACATGAAAATAAATCTGATAGTCTAGATGAAATAGATGAATATTTACAAAAACATAAATTGCATAGATTAACGATAAAAGAAATAGAATGCTTAAATAATATCACTTCATAAAAAATCAAATAAGCCAACAATAAATTCCTTATGAAAAAAATACCATGGCCAGATGTATTTACAAGAAAAAATGTATACATTTAAAGAACAATTAATTCCAATACTATACAAAGTTCTGGCAAAATAAGCAAATGAGTCCTAACAAATTCTTTTTTTATGACACGAACATGGTGCTGATACCTAAACCAAGAAGACCAAAAACAGTGAAAGAAAATTATAAACACATTTCCTTAATGAGCATTGTTGCAAAAATCTTAAATAAAATATTAGCAAAGAGATTATAGCAATATGTCATAAGGATAATTCACTCTGACCACCTGGAATTTATACTTGGAATGAAAGGCTGGTTTAATATTAGGAAAGCTATCAGTATAATTGACCAAATCAATAATCAAACTAACAGAAATCACATGTTTTGTTTGCTTTCCACTTATGGGAGGAGGAAGGGAAGAATGAAGGGAGACAATATGAATCTTAGAACTTTAGAAAACTTATGTGGAAATTTTTTATTCAATTTTTTAAAATTAAAAAATCCTGACCTTCCATTTTAGGATCCATACTATGTATTGGTTCCAAGACAGAAGTGTGATAAAGACTAGTCAACTGGAGTTAACTGACTTGCCCAGTGCCATACAGCTGTGAAATGTCTGAGGCTAGATTTGAAGCCAGGTCCTCCCATCTCTGGATCTAACTTTCAATCCAATAGGCCACATGATTGCCCCCTCAAATGCTTTCTTAAATACTGTTCAATCTTTTCAGTGATGCCCGAATATTTGAGGTCTTCTTGGCAAAGATACTAGAATGATTTGTCAATTCTTTCTGCTGTTCATTTTTACAGATGAGGAAAATGGGGCAAACAGCGTTACAGAGTCACACAGCTAGTAAATATCTGAAGACAGATAAGAATTCGGGAAGATGAAATTTCTTAACTATCCCAGGCTCAAATTTAACATTTTCATGTATTTTTTTCTGAATATTTTGGGACATGAAATCCTTCCCTACCTCCTTTTATTTTGGTAACTTCCTGCTATTAAATTTTTTCTTTTGTATATATTTGTTGCATATTGTCTCCTCCAATAGGCCATAAGCTCTTTCAGAGGAAGGACCATCTTTTACCTCTTTTTACATCCCAAGTTTTTAGCACAGTGACTGAGACATAGCAGGCACTTCATGAATTTTTGTTGATTGATTAAATTCAGTTCAATAAGTATTTTTTCCTATAAGTTATCAAACATTTCTTCAGCCTCATCAGCAAGTATTAAGTCCATGAAATAATTTTTAGAAATATAAGGCAAACATTATCTCTTCCAGTACATAAAAAACCTGATGTGCTAATTTAGCAATACAACATGTCAATCAATAGAGAACCAAAAATCATGTATTAAACAATCACTATTGTGATTATTTAATCTCCATCATTGTGTTAAGCATCAGAGATATGAAGAAAGTGCCCCTTCCATGTTACCTGCCCTTAAGGAGTTTATATTCCAATACATACCCATGAGTAAGTTAAAAGGAAATACACAGTATATCAGTGAAGACCTGAAAAATGGGAGAATTAGAAATGACTTAGCATAGGAGGATACACCTGGATTATATTCTTTAGGGAAATTGTGTTTTAAGGAGTTATAGGTGAAATGATGAGATTAGGGAGATTGAGTTTAAAGAGAATGATGCACCTTTCTAGTCAAGCAGTTTTCCTTAGAGAAAACTCAGATGTGATTTTTTTTAAAGTGCAAAATATCTTTCTCTTGCTCTCAATCTCTTATTTCTCTCTCTGTTCTCTCTGTCTCTGCATCTATCTCTGTCTCTCTCTTTATGTCTCTGTTTGTTTCTCTTTCTCTCCCCTTCTCCTCAATCTAAGCATCTGATCTACTGATCAGGAGGTTGAAAAGAAGATTCTATTTGAGCAGTCTATTATATTTAATGTGAAATTCCACTCAGATCCTATCTATCCTTTGAATTATTTACTGTACTTTCCAAATATTGATGTTGGCCATTGGCAGTTTCAGTAGATGTTGTACTTTAATTCAAAGCATGCAAGAAAACAACACTAGCTTTCTAGAGAAATTCAGACAAATTTCTTAAAATGATTACACATTCAATAATGATAAGTTTCAACCTAAAGTTCCCCAAGGCTCTTTTTATTTGGTTCAGTGTTCAGTTATATCTTTTAAAAGATCTCTCCCTAGTCAGAAATAAAATTCACTTTCCCTGGCCTTAAACAATAGCTTTACTACCTTTGTACTCTTTTTATAGCTTCCTTTATACTAGTTACTATATACTTGTAGCTGTTATAAGAAAAGGAAATAGACACATTAATGAGATCATGTGTCCAATGAATCCTTGAATTCTTGTGTAGGATATTAATATATGTGCCATAGGATTATATCTATAACTATATCTATAATCTATCTATCTATCTATATCTATATCTATATCTATATCTACAATAATCCCTATCTCCCTATTCAATTAAAATCTCATGACCAGGTTTTTAATCATTTTTATATTATACTCAGCATTCACCATGTTGCTTTATGTAAATATGGCATTTTATATGTGTTTTTAAAGAAAAATGAATATTTTTATTTGCTCCAAATCATTTTTCCAAGTATGCAAATAATCATTATTTATGAATATAAGAATAATAGCTGACTTTTCTATAATATTTGAAACCCTGCAAATGCTTTATATGAATTATCTCTTTTACTTCTTCCTAACAACTTCATGAAATATATATGACCAACTACATGTAATAAAATCTCTAATTGCCAGAATAGAAAACTGTGACACATATATACATAAAACATATATGTGCTCAATGCATTTTTGATTGTAAAGGTAATATAAAATATAAAATTAATATGTGAAAGGGAATCCTTTATTCTTTTTATCTGTTTTGAATTAATCAACCAAAAGCTTAAACACCTTTACTTAACACTAAGTAAAGGGATTCACAAGTCACTTACTTGGAGAGTTCCACCCTTTTAACTCTATCAGTCAGAAACCTGTGAATTCTTTGATAAGAGTTTATATCCTCATAAAATGAGGGGTGGATTGCACAGACACTGCCCTCCGGGAAGTACTAAGCAATTTGGAAGCTCTGATTCGCCCCCAAGGAAGTGAAGGAAGGGACAGGAAGTGATGTGGAAAAAGGACTATAAAAAGTCCTGAACTTCCAGTCCAAGATGTAAGGATGGGATTTGTACAAGGGGTATGGGACAAAAGGAGCCAGAAGAAGGCAGTTGGTGACAATTACTGACAGTTGAGACCAAGACCAGAGAGAATTCTGGGAAATTCTCCAGAGGAGGAAGGAGAGGAGGACTGGGAGGAGAAAGGAGGAGGACGTCCCAGCTCAGATGCAGTCCTGAGAGCTTCCTAAGGATCTTTCTTTGGAAATTAAAACCCTGATTCCCTGGTCAAAGCCATTCATTGCATCTCAACCATTAAAACTTAGATAATCAATTAAGCTAAGTTTTTGGACTCCATTTTGGGAGCAATCTCTTAGTCTCCTCCCATGACTCAACCTTGCAGAGAGGCCTCCCCTTTCAGTCAAAACTTATAATTATAGGAAAGGATAGAAATAGAAATAGAAACAGAAGGAGGAGAGGCAAGAGGAGAAGCTTAGAAGGGGAACCATTGGGTTTCCCACCTAAGTGATGGACCCCATAGGAATAGCGAAGAGGGCACTCCAAAATCCCTTTGCCCTTCACCCCTTTCCCCATTCCCTGAATTGCAAATAATAAAGCCATCCAGCAATCAGAAAGTGTTCCAGAGTGCCTGAGAGACTACGAGAGAGAAGGGAACCACAGCTTGGTCTGGCTGCTTCCATCTTGAAGCTGGACCACCTGCTGTGAATTTACCTGATCTGGGGGAGGTTTGTGTGAACCCCATCCTTATTTGGGATCAGATTAGGGTCCCACATACCTCCTCTTAAAGGGAAGCCTAGCTGCCAACTCCTATGGGGTGGCACAACCATCCAGGTCACCCAGTTTTGGAGTGACACCCCATTAAAGTCTCCCAGTGTATATTTGGCACAAAGGGAGAGATAGAAGAGAGACTCATCATATAGACTCTCTCTTTCTCTGTCTTCTATCAAACATTAGTTACTGGCTCTTTTTATTGTTACAAAGGGGCCTTTGGCTTGAATATTCAGCTTGCTTCAGTTTGAAGCTTCAGCTGGTGACCTGCCTCTTGGAAGGGGCTTTGGACTTGGACTTCAGCTTCGACTTGGCTCTTGGATCTTCTCCTTTGGACTTTGTCTTGGGTGAGTGAGTAGCTGGCCTTCCCTTCCTGGCTTCTGGAGAGATTAGTTCCAGAGAGGCCTCCTTCTTCTGGAGGAGGCTGTGTTAGTGGAACCTTTGTATAAGACATCACTGGGTCCTCTGGTTTAGGGTTAACAAACCCTGCCTGAGGCTGAGCCGGACACCAGAGCAACATTTAGTGTGATAGGTTAGACATTTTCTCTTCTCTTTTCTTACATTTCTCTATTTTCACCTTTTTGTAAATAAAAGCTACTAAAAGTCACTTGACTTGAGCTATAATATTTTTAAGTTGACAACCACAATATTACCTTAGAATTCTCATATTTTAATCAAACCCCTAAAATTTAATCCCTACAAATATATATGTAACATAATATAAAATATAAAAATAATTATATATGAAATATATTATATATATTAAATAAAACATATTATATAAAATATAAATAAAATACAAATAAAAATATGATATATATATATATTTGTTATATATGTGCACTTACTTGGCAAATAATAGTAAAATAATTATTGAAATTCAAAACCCTTATTGTGACCTAAACAACTGCAACTGCAAAAAAACAGCTGAAAAGAAGCCTTCTTCTATGAATTAAAAACATCTTAGCAGTATTTTGATGTATATAGTCACCTCATAAGAAACCACTCCATTATCTTTCAACTTGAGTCATTATTTGAACAAGGATATACCACAAATTAATTCCCTTTTTATAATTTGCCATTATTAGTATTTTCAGGCCAACTGTTTGAGTCATTTAGCTATCATTTACCTATAGAGCCTTTGTTCATTAGGCTGACAATGTTGAATTCTGTGCTTTCTTTTTTTTACATTTATTAATATTCATTTTTAACATGGTTACATGATTCATGCTCTTCCTTTCCCCTTCACGC
>NC_058130.1:72142379-72182915 GCF_016433145.1 Gracilinanus agilis
TATTAAAATTAATATATAATAACTAAATATTATATTTTATAAAGTTTATAAATAATACCTAAAGTTTAAAAAACCCTAGCTAACCAAGCTGTGGTGGTGAGAAAAAAGAGAGAAGGGAGGAGTTACAGAATTAAATAAACTATAATGTAAAGATGCACGTAAATGAAAAGGGGAAAGGAATTTTGGGACGAGGAAAGAATTCTGGAAGATGAAGTCCGAGGTACAAAATTCTCTAACTATACATCACACTCAAAAAAAGTATTCACACAGAAGGGACAACTACCTTCCCTTAGATTTTAGTTTTTTTTTCTTTTTTTGAGTTAATTATATATATATGTATATATGTATACATATATATATATAAATATCTTATAAATCTTACCAGATGACACTTAATTTGAAGCAATTTTTAAACTGTCTTAGTTTTGTTCTACATGTTTGTTTTTAAAAAATTGCATATGAATTGCTAAAAGCTTAGGGAGATACAAATTTAAGATGCGATAGTGTCCAGAGCTCATGAATCTGATGTTACAATAAATGAATAATGCAGAGCAAAAATGATATTACATAGTTATTTGATTCAGATAGATGCAAAAGTGAAAATATTTGGATTGTGAGTATATAGTTATAAACTGTCATTAGCATTTTCAGTGTTTTAATACAGTTATATAGGTTTTAAAAAATTTGATCTGAATTTCATCACTTGGATTTAGGATAGTAAATTTTAAACTTAATAACAATGCATATCTTTCATTAGCAAAATATCTAAGGGACTTTTCAGTTAACTTTTGTGATGTTTATATTTTTTTAAGATTCAGAGAAGCAATTTATAGGGATCCTAGGTGAGCTGTATTCTTGGAATACTCCTTGAAAGAACTGTAGTGCCTAAATAAATCTAATGGTACACTTTAAGTAGTTCCTAAGAGTATTTGTCCACGTGTGCAAAAAACAACAATAAAATAACACTTCTTTCCTGTATTTAAGAATATATAGCATCTCAAAATACACTTTAAAGTACAATATTATCCTGAAGTCCATGAATTTTAACATTTTAATATCTGTATTTTAATATGATTGGTTTCCTTTATAACCCTTTGCATTTTGTTTTCTGCATATAAAATTTTATTTTGATAAAGCATCCATGGGATACAATGGCCTGACAAATGGACCTCTAAAGCTGAAAAAGGTAACGAACCTAAAGTATGTTCTTAGATTAAAATGTGCGAAGGAGTTCGATCCAGTATTAAGAGGTTGTGTGGACATTACAAAGTCAATTAATATTGTAGATATTAGTAGATAATAGTAGATTATTAGTAGAAATAGTAGAAGTAGTAGAAATATTAGTAGAAATAGTAGAAAACTGAAGAAACCAAAGCTAAATATGGAGGTAACATGGTGTATCTATCTATCTATCTATCTATCTATCTATCTATCTATCTATCTATATATATATATATATATATATATATATATGCAATCTAGAGTATTGTGCTTTGACTTTGGAAGAACAGAATTCAAGTCCCATCTTTTGTACTATAGGACCAGAGGTAAGTCAAAACCTTTATAATCCCCTGTTTCTTCAAGTGCAGAATGAGGACTTTGGACCTTTAAGTCCTAACCCTAAATTCATGATTCATCATCTCTGAAAGAAACTTCAATTAAGAGAAGAATATAAGATAATAAAATATCTGAAGCTGATAATGATTTGTCTCATTAGTGACAACATTTGATCAATTAAATTTGATGTGTTAAACACATTTGCATTTAATTATAAGTACACAGACATATGGTTTTATCCAATAATATTCTAGGGACTTGAAAATGTTAAAAACCTTTTCCAGGTGAAATAAATGTAGTTAGCCAAGGGTGAATTTAGGAACAGAAAGATTTTACACCTTAATGGAAATGGAAGGAGGAATCAGGATATTTAGTGACAGAAATATCACATAATACTAAATAGAGAGGCATGTCACAACCCAGCTGTTTGGGAAGAGAATACCACCTGCTAGTGGGGATGAACAAGATTCTTTAACAACTGAGCATCTGCCAGGTTCTTCATTTTTTTCTATGAATTTCATTATTATTCCATAGATTAATACAATAACAACAAAATCTTATAGGAACTTGTTTGTATTTCAGGATGGGCAGAATATCCATTTGTGTGTACCATAAATATAAACTTGTGATTGTTTACAAACTGCCTTAATGAAGAAATAAAACTGTTGCTCTCTTGGTCATTTTTCAGAAAAGAATAATTCTAATGAAATGGTAAGTGTCTGATATTGGTTTGGCATCTATTATTATTCATATATGACAAATATATGAAAAAATCATATTAAGAGATTGCATGATTTGATTAAAGTCAAACAACTAATTAATGGCACAGCCAGTAGTAAGCCCATGTCTCCTCTTGTATGTTTTTCTGTTTCATCCAATTTTCACATAATCTGACATTGATAAGAAGGCAATGACCAGTCTGAAGAATTCCAAAATGTATGTAACTTCCTCCTATCTCTATCATCTTATTTTTTGAGGTCCCTATTATATTTTTTATATTTTTTTCTTCCACTAACCTTTCTGCTTGCAATGTTGCACTCATTATTCCCTGCGATTTTTTTCTAAATCATACCCATTAAACGTATTTGTGTTTCATATGTAAACATGATATTTGTTGTGTTTTCCAGTTGAGCTACATTCTTGTACATAGAATTCTTTATTGTACATCATGTGGATAAGATATTTTGCTTCTCAAGCCTCTCCAGTAATTTTTGGATTATTAGTGATTTCTAATTCTGTTCTTTACACTCTTTTGCCTACTTATATAACTTTTGATTTTTCTTTCAGTGACTTAATAGAAGAAGCTAGTTGTTTTGTTTTCTCGAGTTTATTAAACAAGTTAGCTTTATTTGGGAATGGTTCCATAATGTATATACCAGTTAACAACCAATATTCTAAAATCTTCTCCCAGATGTTTATTAGCTTTTGTAGATCACTTCTGATATCTCTTCTCAGGATTATTTCTTGAAAATATTCATTTTTCTCCTTTGGTTCATGCTATGTAAATGCTCTTTTTATTCATCTTTATATAAAAGTCCTGAAATGTTTTCACACTTGGGAAAAAACTTATTTTTTTCATGGTAGTTAGAGCAAATGGAAGCTTTAAAAAGAAATCTCTTTCTTTTGCCATACTTGGTTTGTTCAAAGCTTTAAAATTATTTTAAAATTTATTCTGTCTTCTTCTTGTTGTTTTTTAACCACTACATTTCCATAAAATTATTTAACAATTTGAATCACAGAAATTATTTGTTCATTTGAGGTTGTAATGGAGGCTAAAACAAAGTATAAAATACCCATAAGTATCAAAATTTTGCAGGATCCAATTAAATATTTCTTCTGAAAACTGTTATCTTTGATTTAGATAAAAATTTGGATGACTTTTCTCAACAATAATGCATGTAAACACTAATAATTTTTGAAATTTATTGTTGCAGTGACATTTTTATTTCTTATTTTATATGTTTCTCAATTACAAGTAAAAAATTAAACTTCATTAAAAAATTAGTTCCAAGGGGCAGCTGGGTAGCTCAGTGGAGTGAGAGCCAGGCCTAGAGACAGGAGGTTCTAGGTTCAAATCCGGACTCAGACACTTCCCAGCTGTGTGACCCTGGGCAAGTCACTTGACCCCCATTGCCTACCCTTACCAATCTTCCACCAAGGAACTAATACACAGAAGTTAAGGGTTTAAAAAAATTAATTCCAAACTTAATCCCTTTCTTCTTCCTCTCAACCCTCCTTGAGAAGACTTGCAATTTGATATGAATTTTACATGTGTAGTCATGCAAAAAATATTTCCACATTGGCCATGATGCAAAAGAAAACATAAACTAAAAAGCAAAAACAAAAAATAAGAAAGATAAAGCTTTAAAAAGGATGCTTCAATCTTTGTTCAGGTTCCAGTGATTCTTTCTCTGGAGGTGGATAGCATGCTTTATCATGTATCCTTTGGGATTGTTTTAGGTCATTGGATTGGTAATTATAGCTAAGTTATTCACAGTTGATCATTGTAAATTATTGATGTTATTGTGGACAATATTCTCCTGGTTATGCCGTTTTTAATTTGCATCAGATCATATAATCCCTCCTAGGTGTTTTTTGAAAGCATCCTGCTCATCATATAACACAGTAGTATTCCATCACAATCATATTCCAAAAGTTGTTCAGCTATTCTCAATTGATTGGCATTCTCCAAATTTTCACTTCTTTGTCAACACAAAAAGGGTTGCCATATATCTTTAATACATTTAAGTTTTTTCTTTTCTTTAGGGATATAGACTTAGTAGTGGCATTTCTAGATGAAAGGTATGCCCTTTAGGCAGAATTCCAAATGATTCTAAGGAAAGGTTGGATCAGATCCAAAAATTTTCTCACATCCCCTCCAATATTAGTTATTTTGCTTTCCTATCATATTATCCCATCTGATGGGCATGGGGTAATATCTCAGAAATGTTTTAATTTGCATTTATCCAATCAAAAGTGGTAGCAAGATTTTTTCATATGACTAAATAACTTTCTTTTCTTCTGAAAAGTAACTGTTCATATCATTTGACCATTTATTAGTAGGAAAAAAGGCTCACATTCTTATAAATTTGACTCTCTTCAGTATGTATTTGAGGAATGAGTCCTTTATAGTAATACTTATTTTAAAAAATTCATAAATTCCTTCTTTCTCTCTAATCATGGCTACTTTGGTAGTATTTGTGCAAAACCCTTTTAATTCAATGAAGTCAAAATTATGCCTTCATAACTTTTAATGCTATAATTTGCCTGTTCATGAATTCTTTCCTCATCCATAGATCTAAGAGGTATATTCACATGTCCATTTTTACCTGATCTAGGGAGGTTTGAGATATTAGTTTATGTCTAGTATCTACTAAATTGCTTTTGAGTTTTTCCAGTTTTGTTGTTGTTGTTGTTGTTGTTCTATTTTGTTTTGGATCTTGAGTTTATGAAACAATAGATTACTATGGTCATTTGCTATCTTGTGTCATATACCTAATGTGTTACCCTGATCCATAATCCTTCCTTATTCAGTTCCAGATATTTTTATGATACTGCTGGACCATCTTCTTTCACTTTTTTTCCCATTAATTCCCCTTTCATTCTTTTTTCCTTCCAGAAGAATTTTGTTATTATTTTTATAACTCTATAATTTTTGTAGTTTGATTGGCATAGCACTGAAGTAGGAAATTAATTTAGATCCAATTGTTATTTTTATTATTTTGCTGGGCCTACCCATAATAAATTAATATTTCTCCAGTTGTTTATATTTGACTGTAATTGTGTGACGTGTTTTATAATTGAGTTTTGTAGTTTTTCAGCTAGTTTTGTCAGGTAGACTCTCAAGTATTTTATATTGTCTACAGTATAATTAAATGGAATTTCTCTTTCTATGTTTTTCTGCTGGGCTTTGTTGTTAATAAATAGGAATGTTAACAATTTATTTGGGTTTATTTTATAACCTGCAACTTTGCTAAAGTTATTAATTTCAGTTGATTTTTAGTTGATTGTCTAGGGTCCTCAAAGACTATCTTATATCCTCTGCAAAGAGTGAGAGTTTTGGGTTTCTTTTCTTTCTCCTATTGCTCTAGCTATTAGTTCTAGCACAATATTGAGTAATAGAGGTGATAATACTCATCTTTGCTTCACCTCTGATCTTATTGACAAGGCTTCTAGTTTATCTCCCCTAGAGGCAATCCTTGTGGATAGTTTCAGATAGATCCTACTTATTAAAAAAAAGATTCATTCATCACAATGCTTTCTAGTGATTTTAATAGGAATGGATATTATATTTTTGAGATAATCATAAGATTTCTGTTAATTTAGTTATTGATATAATTATACTGATAGTTTTCCTAAAATTGAACCAGTCCTGAATTATGCATATAAATCCTATAGGGTCAGAGTGTATGATTTGGGGGACATAGTACTTTAATCCCTTCATTAGTATTTTATTAGAAAATTTTCCATCAATATTCACTAGCAAAATTGATAGTTTTCTTGCTCTCTGTTTGCTCTTTCTGGTTTAGGAATAAACGCCATGTTTGTGACACATACGGAACTTTGTAGGAGTCTTTCTTTGCAATTTTTTCCCAAATAGTTTATATAGTTTTGGATTTAATTTGTTATTTAAATGTATGGTAGAGTTCACTTGTGAATACATATGATCCTGTATATGTTTTCTTATAAAGTTCAATAATGGAGTATTCAATTTATTTTTCTAATATAGAGTCAAGTATTTTTCCTCTACTATTAATGAAAATTTTATAAATATTCATCCATTCCATTCAAATTATTAGATTTATTGGAACGCAAACATTTATGATAATTATTTTAAATTCATCTTCATTTACCATTTTCATTTTTGATACTAGTCATTTAGTTTCTTCTTTTGGTAATCAAAATGTTTTTTTCATAAAATTAATCTTTGTTTTATTTATCATTTCAATTGCTTTTTAATTTCAATTTTATTGATCTACTCTTTGTTTTTCAGGATTTTTAATTTAATTGAGAATTTTAATTTTTAATTTTTTAAGTTATGTGTCCAATTCTTGTAACTTGCGTTTCTCTGTTTTACTGATATAACCATTTAGAGATAAAAAAAAAAACTTTCCATAAGTACTGCTTGGATTGCATATCATTAAATTTAATATGTTGTCTCATTATTTTTAATTATTTTTAATTCAAATTACTTATTGCTTCTATAATTGACCCACTATGGGTCAATTTTTGTTAAGGTGCCATGTAAATTGGAGAAAAAGCCATATTCATTTTTATTCCCATTCAATTTTCTCTAAAGGTCTCCCATATCTAACTTTTCTAAAATTCTATTAACCTCCTTAACTTCTTTCTCATTTATTTTATGGTTAGATTTATTTCTTTCTAAGAGGAAAAAGTTGAGGTCCCCTACTAGCAAAGTTTTATTGTCTATTTTCTCTTATAATTTATTTAAATTTTCCCTGCAAAATTTTGGATGCTATGCCATTTGTACATTTATGTTAGTATTGCTTTTACTTCATTGTCTATGGAGCTTTTTAACAATATATAATTTCTCTGCTTATCTCTTTTTATTAGAATTCTTTTTTCTTTTGTTTTGTCTGAGATCATGATTGTTACCTTTGCTTTTTTTCCTCATCTATAAGCATATTAAGTTCTAAAAAATACTGTTTTTTTCTGTTTTAAGTATGTTTTTTGTAAACAACATATTTTATACTCTGATTTCTAGCTCACTCTGCTATCCACTTTTGTTTTATGGGTGAGTTCATCCCATACATACTGAAAATTATTGCTTCTTTGGAACAATCCTCACGAAAGTATGGTTCATTCCATCTTAGTCAAATCATACCATGATCTATATCTATGTATCTTTTATATTTCTACTTATCTACTTATCAATGTATGCCTGCCTGCATGTATGTATATGTATATATGTATCTATCTACAGTCTAACTGCCCTAATAATGATAAAGTTCTTAGGAGTTACAAATGTCATCTTACTACATTAAGGTATAAGCAATTTACTTCTCTATTCTGATTCCTTTTTTATGCTTCTGCCTTATTTTCAGTCAGTTTATTGACCTATAATATTCAAGTTTTTCCTTCAGTGAATATTTATGTCTCTTTTGCCATTTGGCCAGTTCTGTTTATTAAAGTTCTATTTTCCTCAGTTTGTATGTGTGCTTCTTTTGCCAATTTGTTGACTCTTTTTTCATATATTTTTTTGCATCACTCTTACTTCTTTTCTGAAGTTTTCCTCTATTTTTCTTATTTGAGTTTTAAAAGCCTTTATATTGAATTTGGCTCTGCTCCTGGGATGAAGGGAGCATTCATCCAACCTTAAATATTTTCAACCTTCATTTTTCAAAGTTACTTCTGTGACACTGCAGGTTTTCAGTGTTCATAAGTTGGTATAATTTAAGGAGAGATGAATCACTTCTCTCCTGATCTGTGCTCTATTATTTACCCAAAAAGGTATCCTGTTCCCCTATAGCCTGATGTGCTGACACTCCTGTTGGCCATAGAGCTTTAACTATGATCACAACTTTCAACTACAAGTATTAGTTCTCCTTTCCTCCTTGTAACTGAAAGCAGAGTCCCTATTTCCTTGTGAAAAATCACAGTTGCTCTTCTCTACCCTAGAAATGTGACCAGGACATCTGCTCTCCTGTGGCCAGAAATGCTCTTATTCCTCTTGGCACTGGGACTGCTGTCTTGGAGCCAAAAGAACTGATTCTCCTTTCTACTTGGGAACTGAGATTGGAACCTTTGCTGCCTTGTGAGCAACACTGCACTCTTCTCCATCCAGGAACTGTGACTAGGGTTTTTACTACCCTTAAGTCACCAGGGCTAGGGTTCCTCTACTCTTTCTGCTAAATAATTACGTTTTCTTAAGTGAGAAAATTATTTTACCCTAAACTTTTGTTGCTTCTGCAGCTCCAAAATTTAATCTCAAATGTTATTTTGAAGCTATTTAAAAGGGAATTTAGGACAGTTCTGGTGAGTCCCTATGCTTTCTTGGCCCTGTCTCCCCAAAAAGTATTTTTGAAATATCTTTCATTTCAATCCCAGTTCAAGGCTTAACAGATTATATCACTTTCCCCCCAAGGTTCCCTTCTTTACCATCCCAATAACCAGTTCCTTCTTATTAGTGAGAATCAGATCAAGAAAAGACTCTCCCTCTATTGATTTCTCATCCACTGGAAGGCAGCTTGTTATTAAGGCTAGTTTTATTTCATTTATTTATTTAGTTAGTTGCTTAGTTCATTTATTTAATTAAATAATTTGGAATTTTTTTCCCATGGTTATATGATTCATATTCTTTCCCAACCATCCTCCCCAAACTACCCTCACCCCCAGTAGCTAATGAACAATTCAACTGTTTTATATGTATCATCAATCAAGACTTATTTCCATATTATTGATCATTGCACTGGGGTGATCTTTTGAAGTCTACATCCACAATTGTGTCCCCATCGAATCATATGATCAAGCAGTTGCTTTTCTTCTATGTTTCTACTCCCACAGTTCTTGCTCTGCATGTGTATGGCATTCTTTCTCAAAAGTCCCTCAGAATTGTCCCTTATCATTGCATTGCTGCTAGTAGAAAAGTCCATTAAATTCGATTGGGCCACAGTGTATCAGTCTCTGTGTACAATGTTCTCCTGGTTCTGCTCCTATCACTCTGCATAAATTCCTGGAGGATGTTCTAATTCACATGGAATTCCTCCAGTCCATTATTCCTTTTAGCCCAATAGTATTCCATCACCAACAGATACCACAATTGGTTAAGCCATTCCCCAATTGAAGGGCAACCCCTCATTTTGCAATTTTTTTGTCACCACAAAGATGATGATTATAAATATTTTTGTACAAGTTTTTTCCTTATTACCTCTTTGGGGTAGAAACCCAGTGGTGGTATAGTTGGATCAAAGGGCAGGCAGTCTTTTAAAGCCCTTTGGCCATAGTTCCAAATTGCCTTCCAGAATGATTGGATCAATTCACAACTCTACCAGCAATGCATTAATGTCCCAATGTTGCCACATCCCATTCAACATTTATTATTTTCCTTTGTTGTCATATTAGCCAATCTCCTAGGTGTGAGGTGGTACCTCAGAGTTGTTTTGATTTGTATTTCTCTAATTATAAGAGATTTAGATGACTTTTTCATGTGTTTCTTGATAAAGATTGTTTTTCAGCTACGATCTTTTGATTTTCATTTTCAATTTGGTCTATTATGCTTTTCATAGCTTCCAGCATGTCAGTTCTGGTCTTCAATTTGTTATCATTTCATCTGATTTCTGGTTTTCTTTTTCCAAGTTAGAGATTATATCTTTTAAACTGTTATTTTCTTTTTGAACTATTCCCCACTTTTCTTGCCAAGTTTCTTCTAGCTTTCTTACTTGGTTCTTAAACTCAAATTTGAACTCCTCAAGAACTTGTGACCAATTTCCAGTTTTTAAAAAAAATTTGGATGTGTTCGCTTGTTTGTTGCCCTCTGCTGTCTCCTCTGTAGTCTGCTGTTTTACTCCTTAGATATTATCCAAGGTCAGAGTTTTTTGTTCTTATTTTGTTTTTGATTGTTGTAGATCATAGATTTTAGGTGTTGGTGGCCATTACTGTGCTAGTTTTCTCTTCCCTTCCCAGCCAGAAGTCTGAGTAAGGCCAATAGGAGGTCTCTGTGTATTGAGCTACAGAGCAGTTTTTGCTGTGAGGCTATTTTTCAGTCTTTGCTGAGTCTTTGCTCTCTTCCTTATCTTTGTGCCCAAGTTCCACATTCCTCAGCATCCTGGGATCACAAGTCTTGCTGCTCTTTGGGATAAGTCTGTGGTATCCTCAGCTAGCCCCCTGAGAACCTAGAGATTGCTCTGCTCTCGCTCTGACTCTTGAGTGGTAGGTAGTGTGAGTGAGGGGTAATCAGCTCCTGGTTTGGTAGGAGTAATTTTACCCCCTTATAGTGTGGAAATGCCCAAACCCTGTCTACTTTCAAGGCTGCACTGTACAGTAGAGCTCCTTCACACATTTGATTTTTATTTTTGTCCTTTAGATGTGCTTTATATTGATTGGTAGTGAGGAGAAGACCCTTACTTAAACTCTGTGGCCATCTTAGCCCAATCTTAAGGTTGGTTTTTGTAGTAAGAATACTCTAGCTTAGGCTTGGATAATTAAAGTCCCTGACACTATTATAAGGCTATTGCAGACTTGTGATCTATTTTCTGAATCCCTTGATTGTTTCTCTTTTCTATGCATGGTAGTATAGTACTATACTCTGTTATTATCACTTTTTATCTTAATGTTTCCTACAATAATTCCCCTACTCTGTTTTCTAAATTTTCTAACATGAATATTTGTTCTTAAACAAAGTCATCTCACTAAAATTTTCCTATTCTATTTCTCTTGAAATATCTAAATTCATCTAAAGATGTAAATTTTTTGTCCAGGGAAATGTTAAAGCAAGCTTAGTCAGGCTTGAGAGAAAGGATAGTTGAATGTTCATTGTGAACATTTACATGATGGAAATTGGAAAATGCTACATATTGAGGCTTGATTTACTGTCTCCTTAACTTATTTAGGCATGAGAATGTGCTGAAAATGTTATTAATAGAAATTAAACTTTAAAATGTGTTCCAAGTACATTCCCTCACCCTGAAACTTTCTTACAAATAATTTTTATTTTACCATCTCACACATAATTTCCCCAAATAAAACTTGACTTTTTAAAAAGGAATATTTTATTGTTTCTGCATACCCGAGGTATGTAAGTGACATATTAGAAACATACATGGGGAAAGCAGTATGAAGCATGGGGCAAATAAGAATCCACACCATCAGAAAGAAACACTCTAAGATGCAGAGAAGCTGCTTCCAGAAAGAAGACAATAAAGGGATATTAGTGGTGAATCTCCACCCTGCAACCCAGCAACTTCCTACCAGTAAAATAGTAAGCCTGAATATTCTCTGTCAAAAGACTTTACGTGTTATCAGAGATCTCTACATTTAAGACCTTATGGAAAAGTCCCATTACCCATTTTAGTTAAGGATGAAAGACATGATTTTGGAACTGGAGAGCAACTCTTGCTTATATGAAGGCAAAGAAGTTAATTTGGAAAGAATATGGACCTTCAAGACAAATGGAACTTGGCTCTTTTTATTTAATTTAATTTTTTAAACCCTTACCTTCCAACTTAGAGTCAATACTATGTATTGGCTCCAAGGCAGAAGAGTGATAAAGGTAGGCAATGGGGGTCAAGTGACTTGCCCAGGGTCACAGAGATAAGAAGTGTCTGAGGCCAGATTTGAACCCAGGACCTCCTGTCTCTAGGCCTGGTTCTCAATAGACTGAGCAACCCAGCTGACCCTGAACTTGGCTCTTTTTAAATCAAGGTGAAATGATAAAGTGGTATGAAGACTTTTTATGGCAAAGCATAGTTTGTATGACTAACCTGATCAATTGTGCAGAAATTAGACAAAAAGAAGAGATAAATGAAGGACTCCAAATTAAATTAAATTATATGTATTAATGTAGCTCAAGGATTGTAATTAGAAGAGGATTAGATTTGTGGTTTGCTTAGGATGGTTTCAAGGGGAAATGTATTTGGGAGAAAGCAGAAGGGAAATTAATACAAATTTCAGTTTCATGAGGATTAAAGGTGAACAGAGAAACTTTACATTCAAAATTCCCCATATGGTAAGAAATAGTATAATACTTTGAAAACCTCTTCATAGGAATACTCTTTGGACCATTTTTCATAGTTGATGATTCTTCTGTGATGGGAGGGAGTAGAAGTGGGCAACATTACAATGAGGAGGAACAGAACCGTCATCAGAGGAACAATGATAATAACATTTTATGGAGCACTTTTCGCTTTATATGACTCTAAAGTGCTTTGTAAACTACAGACAGGTTATGGATCACTCCATCTTACTCTGCAATGTACCCTCTGAGCTGAAATTCAATAACAGTTTAATAGTGTGCAACTTAGGTTCATGACAGTTTAGGATAGAAATACTATCACTAGGTGAAACACAAAGAGGATTGTTAGTTAAATGCTGGTTACAAATATTGTAGATAGAATTTAATTTTCAGAATTGAAATGTGTCAAAGATATGGCTTCAAGTCCATATTATGTCAAACATTGTTGGTGTTTTCTAGCTACTGAAATCATCATCGAAATCGTATTGTTGCAATATTTTATTAGTACAAAAACATAACATTTTTGGAAGGTCATTCTTTTGGTGAAAAAGGGAATATAAGCAACAAAAAAGTAGAACAGAAAAAAATAAATATCGATCCAGAGTCCTAATTCACAAAAGGACTGAAAACAGAGAATTTTAGAGTTGGAGGGTATTCCAAGCACAATCTAATCCATTTTCAAACTCCAAATATGTGTTCTTAGGGAGAGGGGAGAGGAGAAAGGAAAGAGAACATGAATTGAAAAATAACAGAAAATGAATATTAAGAAATGTTATAGACATTTAATTTGGAAAAATAAAATTGATGTCTCATTTTATTTTTAAAGTCTTTTTAGAATTCTCTCTTTAAACCTTTTGAGGCTCGAAACAAATTTGTATTTTTTTTTATATTTTTCTTTGATGTTTCACATGTGGCTATTTTGTCAATGGTGTCTTCTTTTATGCTTGTATTTTGAACTATCTGTTACCAAAGTAAGTATCTAGTCAGATTCTTTTGGAGGGCTGTTTTTTTTTTCATTTTTATCAGTTTATTTTGATTTTTTTTAACATTAAGTTAAGGCCTGTTTGTGAATTGGAGAGGGTGCTGTTGCACATTTCTTGTGCTACAGGCTGGGGGTTTATTTCAGTTTTGCATGAGGATCTGTTGTCCAGTTGGTGGCTTTCATTCATAGTCTCCATGCTGGCTTGTCTTGGTGAAGATACCTTCTATGGGTTTACATATGAGGCAGACTCACTGCTAGATAACTCCAGTGGAGGATCCTCAATGCTGGACAAGCCCAAGAGGTAGACCTTTGTTGTTGGACAGCACCAGAGTCAGTCTCAGTGCTGGCTGGCCCTAGGTGTGAAACCTCACAGGATACATGCATCATGTTGGGGTCTCACTGCTAAGGAGAGGGGACCCTGGGCACAATAGACTGTGGTCCGCCTCAGACTTCACTCCTCTCTCACCCCAGTGAAACAGACCTCTTTGGCTATTCCTTTAGGCTACTACGTTCTGGTAAGCTGATTCTCTCCTCCAAAATCTGGTTTGAGGCTTTGGTTTAGGATTGTTTGGAGAAATATTTGGAGGAACTTGGGAGGATAGCTTCTTTACTCCACCATCTTGGCATAGGAAGTCCTTTTAGATCACTTTTTTAAAAATAAAGTTCAATTAGGGAAAAAAGAAGTCTGTGCAAGTACACTGATTTCCCTAGTATAATAAAAGAGCAAGAGTAGAAATCTTGCTCTTCAACTATCATATAATCTGCTGCTAGCTGAAGTATAGCCATTGCTTATGAAAGAAAAAAAAGGTTATAAACATCAGTCATGTATCAAGGTAGTCAAACTGAGTTGTGAAACAAGGAAAGTAAAACATTGAGTAAGCAGTATATTCAAGGATTTAAGAAGAACATAAATCAGGGGTCAGAGAATTGGGTGGATAAGCCAAATATTTTTTGCCATTTACTCTACTAAGTGCTTAGGAGACAAATAGAAAACAAACTGAAGTTAAAAGGAGCTCACATTTTAATTGGGAGAGACAAAATATATCGAAAAGGTATGATGGAGAATTTATGGGGAAGATCAGTTATTCTTAGGTTAGAGCTGAAGGATACTTAGACCCAATAGATTTCCATATTACAAGAAGGAATGCTTAGCACCCTACCTCCTACAGAGATCTGGGTGGTGGGATGAGCTTCTTATTACTTGGTCCATTTTGGTCTCCTATAAACAAACAAAGATGATAGGAGCTAAAATTAAAAAACTCAAGAACTTAGACACATGCAAGTAAGAAAGGAGAGTTGGAGACAAATAGATAAGTAGATTGCCCATGGATAGCAAGAAGAAAAAATATTCTTATTCATTGGGGTTGTCTATCAACCAAGACTCTTTTTACTTATTAAAAGCTTATTAATTCATCTAACCCTGTACCTGACTTTGAATTCAGCAATAAATTATAAGAAAGGTATAATTTATAAGGTTTGGATTAGACAATGTATCAGGCAATCAAAACTAAATCTTTGCAAACATTTTCTATATCAGAATGACCTTTCCTAAATTTAGTATAGCATTTTAATAAATTTTTCTCCCCCAAAATTACACATTTTAAATTAGGACTTTAATTAACTCTTACCTTTAGATAGTCAAATTACTTGAAAGTAAAAATTATTTCTCTTTATTGATAAATCACTTCCAATTTTTATCATAACCATTCAGTTATTGTGCTGATTATGAAATACTTGCTAGAATTATGGGGATTTTAAAATTAATATTCAGTCTCAAAAATATATTTATAGAGATTTATTAATATTTAACTAAAGAACGCAGAGAATGTTCCCCACTCACTTCACATAGAAGAGTGAGAGAGAGGGATGGTACCCAAAACTTATATAGAAATACGCAAAAGACACATGTAAATAGAAATGAAAAGGAATTGTGGGTGATACATAAAGGAATCCTGGGCAATGCAGTTCCAGGGGTTCAAGGTTTTCCAACTATACATTAATAAAATGCCCTTTCAAGTAAAAATCATGCAGGTTGTTATATTGACTTGCCAAAATATGTGAGGTGGGAGGTGGAGGAGCAAAAGATGTTGTAGCTTTCTTTATATGACTAGATATTCAAAACTTCAAATTTCTAGTTCTTATTTCCCTGGAAATTTCCCATTTTCTGCAGATTTTTTTCTTTTAAACATTTTAAAGGAAATCTATGATTACTTGTTGGGCTATGCAAAGCTTGAAATGGTGACCTGGTAACTCGATCTGCAATTTTCTCATTAGCAAAAATTTTAAGTGAACTAGATCAGGAAGTTTAAATTTGCTTTTTTTCATTTCTTTATTGGTCACCAAGGAGAATAGATTATATGAGGTCATCCAGGAGAATAGATTATATGAATAAAGCCCGTGTATTGAAAAATTATTTTCTTAATTGAAATAATATTTAAGAATGATCAAGGATAGAGTTCTTATCTCATTAACTTAGGAGTATATAAACAGAATTCTTTGTACTGGTGTGAATCATTTCACTGAAATGTTATCAGGTCAGTAAGTTCTCCTTACTGAGGTGAAATGGTAGAATATTAAAGAAATATTATGAACAGTTGATATTTGTGGATTCTAGATATGGCATACAGGTTGCTTCATAAGAAACTTGCTTGTCTCATTGACTCATTCCCTTCATTCAAGGACTTGGATGTACCATTGTGCCACATTGGAAAAAGTACTGATTTGGAAATAAAGAGTACTGGATTTTTGTCATAGATTTACCACAACCAAGCTTATACTTCTCCCTGAATCTCGGTTTCTTCTCCTGTTAAATATATGCAGCAAATGAATAACAAATGCTTGTTGAATTCAATGCTACCTTCATATTTGCTTTCACAAAATATCTTTAATATATTTGGAACATTTTCTCAATCAACTCCCTTCTTGTTTTCTTTCTTACTTTGATTTTCCCACCTTAAATTTTAAAGAAAAACTGCTTTGGCAATGCCTAGAAGAATTATATATATATAACTATATATATATATAGTTTCATATATATAGTTTTTTATATATATAGTTTTATATATATATTCTTTATATAACTGATGTTTTAAAAAACAAAAATATATGGTCTTTTATCTGAGTTTGCAGTTTAGAAAGGAATATATTCAACATAAATGTAATGTTCATGGACATATAAATTGTGCAAACAAAAATAGAATATAGTATAGAATAGAGATGAATACATTAAAATATACGGAATCAGAAGGACACATAAGCATTCATCCCAAACCTACACTTCTCAGATTGGGTCCATTGCATCATTGTTAAGAAGCTGTAAGAGACCTCAGAGGCCGCCTAATCCAAGTCCCTCATTTTATAGATAAAGACATTGACACAGAGGAAAGATAAACCAATTTGCTTAAGAATTTGCCAGAGAATGACAGAATTAAGGGTAGAAGCCTGACTAGAATTTAGAAGAGTAGCATTTGTACTGAATCTTAATTATGGGTACTTTTTTACCATTTAGTTGTGGCAGATTTCAATGGCATTCTTTGTTGAAGAACAAGAATGAGTAAAATTCCCATGGTTGATTTTATACATGTAAGGACTATATGTGGAACAATTATTTCAAGCATTTCCTTAAGCAGGTACAGGTTATTATAGGCATCAAAAAATTAAATTGGATAATAGTCACTAGTATCTAGCAAAGGTAAGATTATGATTATAGGGAAGTTAGAAGCATAGCTAACCTGCTTTATCAATTCAGTATACAAAAAAGAATGTTAGAATATTATATTGAATCTAATAAAAAGTACATTTCATGTATTGCATTTCTAAAGAACACTTTACTATTAGTAATGATCATCTCAGTAAATAGTCAGGCAAAAAATTAGTAGGCATAGTTTAAGTTCTCTTTCAACTCTAAATATAATGTTATATGATCCTATGAATCCCAGATGCATCACAAAGTATTTTTAAATAAATAATTTATTTCAGAACTATGTCCCAAAGACTCTAAAACTATGCTTTTCCTTAGATACAGTAATACCATTACTAGGTCTGAATCATAAAGAGATAAAAAACGAAGAGAAAATAACATTTGTAAAAATATTTATTGCATCGCTTTTTGTGGTAATTAAAGAATTGGAAATTATAGGGTTGTCCATCAATTGAGGAATGTCTGAAAAGTTGTGGGATATGGTTCTGATGGAATACACTAGTGTTATAAGAAATGACAAGCAGGATGCTTTCAGAAAAATCTGGAAAGCCTTACATGAACTGATACACGTAAAGTGAGCAGCATCAGAAGAACATTATACAGAGTAATAGCATATTTGAAGAATAACTTTGAATGAACTAGTTACTCGTAGCAATACACATTCCCAGACTCATCATCAAAAAAAAGAGCCATCTGCTCTTTTGAGAAAGAATTGATGACATATGAATGCAGATCAAAACATTTTATATTTCATTTTCTTCTTTCCTTCCTTCTTTCCTTCTTTCATTCCTTTTTCCATCCATTGTTCCTTCCTTCCCTCTTCTTCCTCCTCCTGCTCCTTTTTCTTCCTTTTTTTATTTTCTTCTTTTCCTTTGGTTTGAGATTTCTTACATAAAATGACCAATATGGAAAAATGTTTTATATGCTACACATGAAATCTATACCAGATGGTTTATCATATCTGACAAAGGGTAGAGTTAGGAAAGAAGAAGGGAGGGTTAGAAGGAGGGAGAATTGACAACTCAAAATTTAAAAAAATGGATTTTTTAAATTAATCAATTAATTAATTGATTTTTAGAAAAAAATTTCCATGGCTACATGATTCATATTTTTACTTTCCCCTTCACTCTCTCTAACTCCCTCCCCCATAGTGAATGCACATTTCCACTGGTTTTAACATGTGTCATCAATCAAGACCTATTTACATATTATTGATAGTTGCACTGGGGTGGTCCTTAGAGTCTACATCCCCAAGCATGTCCACCTCAACCCAAGTGTTCAAACAGTTGTTCTTCTTCAGTGTTTCCTCTCCTGTAGTTCTTCCTCTGAATGTGGATAGCATTCTTTTCCATAAGTCCCTCAGAAATGTCCTGGGTCATTACATTGCTGCCAGGACAGAAGTTCATTACATTTGATTTTACCACAGTGTATCAGTCTCTGTGTACAACATTCTTCTGGCTCTGCTCCTTTCACTCTGTATCAATTCCTGGAGGTCTTTCCAGTTCACATGGAATTCCTCCAGTTTATTGTTCCTTTGAGCGCAATATTCTATTCCATAATCAACATATATCACAATTTGTTCAGCCATCCCCCAATTGAAGGGCATACCCTTGCTTTCCAGGTTTTTGCCACCACAAAGAGCACAGGTATAAATATATTTTTGTACAAGTCTGTTTATCTATGATCTCTTTGGGGTACAAACCCAGAAATGATATGGTTGGATCAAAGGGCAAGCATTCTTTTATCGCTCTTGGGGCATAATTCCAAATTGCCATCCAGAATGGTTGGATCAGTTCACAACTCCACAAGCAATGCGTTAATGTCCCAATTCTGCCACATCCCCTCCAACATTTATTACTCTCCCCTGCTATCATGTTAGCCAATCTGCTAGGTGTGAGGTGATACTCAGAGTTGTTTTGATTTGCATTTCTCTAATTATTAGAGATTTAGAACACTTTCTCATGTGCTTATTGATAGTTTTGATTTCTTTTATCTAAAAATTGCCTATTCATGTCCCTTGCCCATTTATCAATTGGGGAATGGCTTGATTATTTTATATAATTGATTTAGTTCCCTGAATATTTGAGTAATTAGACCTCTGTCAGAATTTTTTATTAAATTAAAAGTTTTTGTACAAACAAAAACAATGCAACCAAAATCAGAATGGAAACAACAAACTGGGAAAAAATGGATGTTAACTGAGAAATTTAGACTAGTTAATATCTGAAGTTTATGTTAAGATTTTTTTAGGTTTTGGTTCATGAAATCATATTGAAATTCATTACAGCTTGTCAAAGCCTATCAAAGCTTGAATTTTTGAGGCAAAATCATAATTGATAACATATTGCTTGTCTTTTCAGTGGGTGAGTGAGTTTGCAGGGAGGGAGAGAATTTGGAACTTTAACACAAAGTTTAAAATAATAATTATGTAGATGGTGAAATTAAAAGGGAAATATTACAAATCTTAAACAAATTAAATAATTAAATTCAATAAATATAGGATAGGTTATTTGTGACAAGACAAATCCTTGTACTAAAAAGGTATGAAGATTTACAATATGATTTGGAATTGACACATAGGCTCTAGAATGAGACAAATGATAACATACCCTTATTTTTCCTTGATCAGAACCCATCCATCTAGAGAATTCTATAAATTTCTAGGGGCACATTAAATAAATGATGTCACTTTAATTAGTGGGAATATCCTTAATTTCACATAGTAGATCCCTTAAATGAAGCTACCTCATGTTTTAAATTCTATTGGCTTCTACCTATGCTAAAAACCATAGTTCACGAGCCTCCGCCATTCTATTTATCTTTATTAGTAAGAGAACACATTTGATTGAAGTAAAACTATTTAATGAAATGATATAATAAGAAAAATATCACTGAATTATCTCTCTAATAAAACTCAGGTACCATTTCCCCATATATCATTAGGGAAAAGTGTAGTTACACATAATGAATGCTAGTGGAGAAGCACAAAGATAACATGTATGGTCAAGTTATACATGGAGGAGAATAATTTAAGTTTCCAACTCTACAGAACAGGAATTGGTTTCTGGTGATGTCAACACACTGATTCTTCTAGTCCTAATTTTCTCTTGTATCTTGTAGCATGAAGTCTCTACTGAGTGTATAAGTTATACCAGATTTGTTTCTGTCACACATTACTCCCTGATCTGTAGCAACTGTTCTTTATTGCCCCAATGCTTGTTGCCCTAAGGGGAATTAGCTTCTAATTGGCCTATTCTAATTTTTAAAGCACCCTGAAATTCTTCCATGACTTTTTGAACCTCCTTTTCTTTTTCATCCATTCTTTTCAAGTGATCCTTTTCTTCATCCAACTTTTTTTTTCATTTTCCAGCAGATCAATTCTGGCTTTCAATGCATTTTTTTCTTGTTTTGTTTTCTGTGCTTCTGTTTTCAGATTACCTATTTTGCTTTTTAGGCTACTGTTTTCCTTTTGCTCATTTCTTTGACCTGTCATTTGATTTTAAAATTCCTGTCTGAGTTCCTCCAGAGCCTGCATCCAATTCCATGGGTTTTTTTGAGACTTTGCTTAATGTTCCCTGGATCCCGTCCTCTTCCATTGGTTCTGCTCTTTGGTATTTATGCCCACAGAAGTTTTCAATTTTAGATTTCTTTTTTCCCTCTTGTTTATTCATTTTATTTATTTGTTTATTTATTTTCCCCCTACCCTATGGACTATAAAATTGCATTTCTGTTGATTTCCTGAACCAGAGTGTTTAAGCTGCTATGTCCTTACACTGAATCTTCTCTTTTCTCAATCCTCTGCTGGTATATTGGGTTCAACCAGTTGAGCTAGACTGACCTGGGGCAAATTCACCAGCTGAGCGAAGGGTATCTAGCCAGATGACCCCCCTAATGTTCCTCCTAATAGCTGTTGACAAATCCCTGGACCTCATGTGGTTTGTCAGAGGCATTTTCTCACTACTTCAGCCTCTGCCAAGGGCTCACACAGAGAGCCCGGACTTTTCACAGATCTCAGCAAGGTAGGTTGGTGAGGGTGTCCCATTGATATGCCCCCAAATTCCTCCCTGCCAGTATTTGTCAGAGCCCTGGACCTCATGTAATGGGTCAGAGCCATTTCTTTGTGGCTGAAGCCTCTGGCCATGTCTCACACAGATAACCCGGTGAGTGAGGGACCGTGTTCAGTCAGCCCAGACCTCCCTCATCCTATGAAAACAGACTCTCTGTACCTACCTTTCAAGTTGTATTCATCAGGAGAGTTCTTCATGGGTTTGAATTTCTGTTTTCTTTGAAGCTTCTTTTAAAGATTGGTTTGGAGGTATTTTCAGAGAGGTTTAGCTTTTAATGCTCCTAAGCCACTATCTTGACTCCACTTTCTTTTCAATCTGTCTTATTTAGTCTTAAAAGTCCTGTTTGATTTCCTCTCATATTTATTTTTAGGCTTGAATCCAATTCATATGTTTTTCTTGGAGGATTCTGATACAAAAGTATTGATTTGGTTTTCTTCATTTTAGTGTTTTGCTTTTCCCTGTCTCCAAAATAACTCTGCATGTTGTTTCTTTTTTTCTTATTGTTTGTTCATTTTCTAAGTTTTTCTTGTCATTTACATTAAAAAAAATAGTTGTTATGCATGGGACTCATTGCTGTCATGAAGGGGCATTGCCCAAAACTTTTGGTTCTTTCTGAAGCTACAAAGAAAATTTTATTTGAGGAAAAATGGTTCTGAGACAAAATTGCTAAAATGATTAAGGTCATATATAGAAAGGAAACAATGAAGGATTAAACTCAATCTTCATGACTCTAATCCAACAATCTGCTGCACAACCTACTTGCCTTAAATGTCATTTGTGAAATAATTTATAGAATTTGAAATACAAAAGAATAGCAGAATAATAACTTTTTGTTGGAAAGTTTTTATTTGAACTCTAGTAAAATATTAGAATAAAACAATAGTCCTTTTTGTATAAAACTCTTCATTCTTCCAATAACCTTGAATTCATTCAATTGTATTTATTTTGCTTAAATGATTTCATTTTTTAGTATCAGAGACCTTGTTGCCTAAAATAGCATCTGGAATATAGTATATACAAAATAAATGTTAACTTACTGACTAGTTTTAAAATTATTAAGCAATTAACATAATTTATTTATTGCATATAGGCCTCATAATAACTCTGTAATATAGTTGTTACTGGCCCCATTTTTCAGATAAGGAAATATAGAATTTAATTGGCTTTTCCAGTATGAATTAATTAGTAAATAGCCCAAGATCAGATATGAACCTAAGTCTTCCTCAATCCAAATCTCACATTTTATCCACTACAAACAAAGTTATTTCACATATTTAAAAAAACAATCAAATGAATGAATCAATAAGCAAACAAGTGACTTAGTGAACAAATGAAATGAATAAATAATCAGATATAAATAGAGTCATAGATAAAAGTTTTCTTTTATTTCGGTATATACATGAACATAGAGTATGTATTTTGGAAAGAGGGAATCTTCTAATACCTGTATAATTATACTATAAAGGTGATCAACTTTTCTACTAATACAGACATGTAATTCTTGATCAAGAGAATAAACAACTAAATTCTTAGCTGCTACCCTGCTTGCTACCCATTCCAAACTGTTCACAATGGAGATTAGGATGTAATATGTAACGCAGGATTGCTGCAAGAATCTCTTGCATTTGTAAAATTACCAGAAGCAATCCTGGCAGTTATGGAAATGGAATGTTGACCTAGCCAGTCCCTGGTCTCATGGCCAGACTGTTGGAACTGACACTATAAATTTCCCTGGACTACCAACTGTGGGTTCTGATTTCCTTGACTTGACCCAGACATCCAGCTATCTCTTTGGACTCCCCCTTGGGCTCTGGGAGGAAGGGAGGTGATTTGTGGGAAATTTGTTTACTTAGGCAGGCAGGGACACCCCTAAACCAAGTCATTACCCTCTTTTGTTCATCTGCTAGACCTTTCTACATCACAGCAGTGAATTTGTCCCTGGCTGAGGGGCTGGTTCCTTCAGCCTGATCCTACCTTCTGAGACCCTCTGCCAGCACTGGCCTTCACCCTTAGCAACAGTTTCCCAGACCTTAACCCTCTTCCCTCAGCTTACCCTTGCATTTAATAAACCCCTTGGCTTTATTCAGAGAGCTTCAGTGTTTTTCATTTATATCACGAATTAGGACCAGGGACTGGGAAGAAGGAAGATAATTATCACTAGTTTCCTGAGGGGTTAGACCAGGCATCCATCTTGCTCAGGAAGTGAACTAAGTTCACTTCCTTTTGGTTGCAGTTTCTCACTAGGAGGGAGGGGCTCCTCACTCCTCACCTCAAGGGAGCTTAGAGACAACAGAGACACTTACTGAAACACCTCAGCCCAGGCTCACACAACCCTGGCTGACCCAAATCAAGCTATATTGAAGTTATAGTCTCCCTGCCTAGAAGACTCAGCTGGTACCACCCAGGCCCCTCTATTATAAGTCTCATTGACCCCTTTATTTCTTGATTACATCTAATAATAATTATTATTATTATAACAGAAGAAGTTTCTGTGAGGTCGGGGAAAATATTCTACAATAAAATGTTTAAAAAGCATAAATGCAAGATTTTTGTCTTGCAACTTCTGAAGGAATATTTTGATATGAATTTTATAACATATTGCTTTAACATTTAAGTTTCAAAAAATTATTGACAAGTTATTTTGGTTTGTAGTAATCTGACTGCTTTCCCTTTCCTCTCAATCTGATATGTGCATGTCAGCATCTCAGTATCACTGATGAATAGTAAATTTGCATTTAGGAACACCACATTAAAAATACAAACCTATATATTTGTGAACTACAGAACTATGAAAATCATAACTGGAAATACTGAAAGAATGGACTAAATCAAATCTCATATCAAACTCAAAAGAAATGCCAGATACTTTTTATAGGCTATTTGTAATTGTCTAGGTTTATATTCTTGGATTCCCACGTAGAATTGGCAACTTCAGATTTTAAATCCATGAAACTGGAGGAACTGCATTGTGAACTATGACATGGCACTGGTACTCTATAATTAACACTACATAAAAGACCAACTGCCCAAGTCTATATTTGTATTTTAATTTTAAATATCTTCAAACTTTTTTCAAAACCTCAGACTAGCTAGCTTCAAATTGTAGGATGCATTATGTAAAGCTTTGATTGTAATATATCCTTAAGTGGCCTCTTAAAAGTTCCCATGAATATACTTCAATGTACAGTAATGTTTGACAGGCAAAATGATCTTAACAAATGGGGCTTGTGTGGTTCTGAAAAGTACAAAAAGACCAAGATTTTTTGTCTTTGAAATTATGATGTGTCAAATATTTAATTTTGTTCCTGCATGGTTAAATACTACTCTAGAAGACTAAGTTGGCAGCAGGCTCTAATTTCATTCTTTTTTTCCTAGTGAAAAACATAAAAGTATCATTAGAAGTATTTAAAGAAAAATCTTTATTTGCAATGTATTAAGAGTATAGTCTAAATGAGAATAGGTTACATCTACAAAAGCAAAGGAGTCCATTGAATTTTAGATTTGCAAAACTCCCCAAAGATTGATTATTTGAATTGGCTCATTCTACAGATGAAGAAATTAGCACAAGAAAAGTTAAATGATTTTTCTATGAACACATAGCTATTTAATAGTACAGCCAGAAGATGAACCTCTCTTCATAATTTCAAAGTATGGAATTTATTTCATTTTTAATATAAAAGCTATTTCAGGAATAAAGTTGACAGAAAAAATTCCACTAATCTGGATTTTCATAATACAAGAATTTTTTTTCTTAGTAAATTTTAAACAAGCAAAGTCTCCTTGTAGCATAGAAACCTTTTTAATTAAAAAATTTTTATATAACTTACAATATTAATGAACAAAAAAAATCTTCAATCAAAATGAGAAAGGTTCTATGAGTTAAGCTGTCTGTCAGTCATTAACAGTTTGTTAATTGTTTCACTAAACATAAGAAATATCACTTGAAATTTTGATGCATATTGAATAAGAATTTTCTAAACCAGTCAACCCACTAAAGCACTGATAAGCAGTGGTCTTATTTGGAATAAAGTATTACTTATTCTAATTCTGGTTACCATTCTTAAATTGTTCTCCAGAAATTTCAAGTTCCTTCTTAATCATTTAAATAGTTTCCTAAGAAAAAATGTTCCAGCTTTGGGGAAAAAATGAAGGAAACATATTTAATGCATAACATTATTTCCTAAAAGATTAATTAAAAATTGACAGGTTTCCTTTATTCTCATAAATTTAGAAAGGATAGTAGCTGGGAAAAATGTATTTAATAAATATTTTTATTAAAAGTAAAGCTTTAATATGCTTCGACATTAGATAAGCACTTCAAAAAATCTCCATTGCGGTTGCTTTTTAGTGAAATGGTAATTAAGTATGAATCTGGCACATTTGAAAAAGAATTAATCAGATCCATTGAGATTAGAATTTTCCTATTTTTCTCAATACCTATCATCTCACTTTGCTTTTTAAATATTCCCTGGAATTCAAAAAATATTATTAAGAACTCACTCATTTCAGGCATAGATATGAAGTGTCCACTTCAAGTATTCTTACTTGAATCAGGAGGCAGTGGGGAGCCACTGGAGGTGTTCAATAGAAGGATGTCATGATTGGAAACACTGAATTAGGCAATGAGCTGGGAAAATAGGAAGTTCTGTGGATACATGGATAGGAAATGGAGTAAGGAAGACTACAAGCTGAATCTTGTCTCAGATACTTGCTATATATGCATGGCCCAGGGCAAATCATTTGGCTTTTCTGTACCTTGA
Organism: Gracilinanus agilis; assembly: GCF_016433145.1. Taxonomy (NCBI): domain Eukaryota; kingdom Metazoa; phylum Chordata; class Mammalia; order Didelphimorphia; family Didelphidae; genus Gracilinanus; species Gracilinanus agilis. Next base: position 72,168,136 of record NC_058130.1, read on the forward strand.
TTTTTTCACATATAAAATAGAGTCGATAATAGGACCTGCACCATTAAATAGCTGTGAGGCCAAATATGAGAAAATGTACAGAACAATTTTTAAACTAGGGAGCTCTATTACTATTAAGATTATAGGAGCAATACCCTAAAGAGTGGAATCATGTAAGTAAAGGCTTTGGACAGAAAGTCCATTTAGGAATATATCACAGTAATCTTAGTTGGAAGAACTGAAGCCCTCAGAAAAGGATACCAATATCTGAAAATTGGTTTCAAAAATTGAAATCCTTAGATGTCAGAGTTTCCAGATATGGGTTTTACAAATACCAATATTAAAAAAGAAATGCTTTCTTTTTTTTTAAGTAAGGAGAAAATTATAATTTTTTATTGTTATAAATACCCAGGCTCAAATTCTCCTTTAGGCCATTTTCCTTTTATGGAAAAGAGGAAGTTCTGGTTTTTTTCTGATTTTGGGAAGATCCAAGGAAATGTCCCTTGAAAATTGTTAGTTAAGTGTAGGAGAGGATGAAAATAATATACCGTAAAAACCAAGAAATAATGCCCAAGAACAGCAACAGATTTGGAATATTACTAGAATAGTAAGAAGCATGAAAATATTTGTTTATCCTATATTAATGAAATTTAATAAAGCTTTTATTGTCCTTTTCCATCTAATTTAAAACCAAGAATGATTTTTGTTTTTATATTTGTTTAATGGTGTCCCATTCATTTTGGAGTAATACAGCTACTAAACTCAAAGTTGGAGCTAATGTTCAACTTATGCCTCAATAACTACTGTAGTTTGTAACAATAAATCAAGCAGAAGTCATAAATCAATTTAACAAAGTATTAAGTCTGGACAAAATAACAATGAAAAACGTTTAAATGCAATCAGTCTTAGTCCTTCCAACACATTAAAAGTTACCATCTTTCTTTCAATGGCTCATATATCTCTTTAAAATTTTTCTCTTTTATTACTATGAACTTGAGAAGCATGAACAAATATGTCCATTGCCACCATCAAATTACAGACAAAAGAAGACCACATATGAACTTCTGAATTCTGAATACATGTCATTATGTATAGCTTTTAAAACCTACATATTTCAAATTTAACATAGCAGTGCCAACATTGTTTTGCTTATTTGGGTCTCATTCTGCATTTTCTTTTTTTTTTTTTTTTTTAACCCTTGTACTTCGGTGTATTGTCTTATAGATGGAAGATTGGTAAGGGTGGGCAATGGGGGTCAAGTGACTTGCCCAGGGTCACACAGCTGGGAAGTGGCTGAGGCCGGGTTTGAACCTAGGACCTCCTGTCTCTAGGCCTGACTCTCACTCCACTGAGCTACCCAGCTGCCCCTTGCATTTTCTTTTGCACTCTTATTTGCATTTTAAATGATTTATGAATTTTTTCTTTTTTGATATGATTACCCTTAATCCTGCTTCTTTTTAAAATCCTCTTTTTCAACATGAAAGTAGTGAACTTTTAAAAAATCAATTTCCAATATTCATTTGGTGGTGAAAAGCGTTACAAAATATAATGCATTATGATAGCAAATGATAAATACACAGCATTCCAAATATGTCATATGATGGGTACATGCCTCTAATTATGTTTGCTGATGACCATTTTCTTAAAGATAGACACAATAGATAGATAGATAGATAGATAGATAGATAGATAGATAGATAGATATATATGTATGNATAGATAGATAGATAGATAGATAGATAGATAGATAGATAGATAGATAGAGATATATGTATGCATGTTTGTATATGATTTCAAGAATTCTACTTATTTATAGCAGATTAAATAAATATATAGATATTTATCTTAGAAAAGTGATGTTAACTGATTAAGTTTTAAGTGTGCATACACTGATATGTGTATGTGATTCACTTTAGGAGAAATTCTTATTTTCCATGAAGTGAGTCCCTATAGAATTAATATAAAAATCATCAGTAAAGTCATGGAAGTGGGACTTTGTGTGTAGGGTGTATATGACAGTGATGATCTAAATCAGTCCCACTTTCCCATGTTGTTCCTCCCTTTAACTTATCAGAATGCTTAATCACCCCAATAGATACGTTTAAAAGAAAGAGGGGAAGACATTTTCTATCCTTTTCACTTATTAAATACCTGAACACTCAAGGAGTAGAATTGAAGCATGGTTCAGAGACAGCACTATTAGAAAGAATATAAATAACAGAAATGGACACTTACATTTGTTCCACCGGGCTGTTGTGAAGGGATTATGAACACTGGCACTTGATGCCACTATTGACAAAGAAATATCCCTTGTGAAAGATGGATCTAGCATATACTGGTAGCTACCAAACAATTGTCTATTTGTACGCTAAATTCACTTTGGGACCTAATCCAAAAATTGTAGTTTTGAATAAAAATTCTGAAGATATGTGAACCATAAAGCAGACTGTTTTTGTCCATTTCTTAATTGTGGTAAAGAGGACACAAAGAAAGTCAAATAAGGCAACATGGAACTTGGTTTTATGACTCTATCTACTAGCTTCTGATCCATGACAGCATATCCATCTGGTTTGCTGATACATCAAACTCCAAATACTTAAAAATTAATCATTTAATATTGGCAATACCATTTAACTACTCCATTAGCATTTTCCCAGGGTTAAACCTTAGAGTCATCTTTTAATTTCTTCTTTGTCTCAGTACCTTTCCTCAGAAGTGTCCAGGCTCAAGTGATTTCACCACTTAAATAAATTTTTAATCCAGCATTTCCTTTTCATTTCTATACTACCACCTGAATTCTTTCTCTGATTATTTCCTTTAAAATTACATTTTAATTGATGCAGAGCAAAAGGAGCAGAACCAGGAGAATATTGTACACAGAGACCGATACACTATGGCAGGCACAGCAATGATCCAGATAATTCTGAGGGATGTATGAGAAAGAACGCTATCCACATTCAGAGAAAAACTGTGGGAGCAGAAACGCAGAAGTAAAACATCTGATTGATCATGTAGCTCAATATGGATATGATTGGGGTTTTGATGTTAAAAGATCACTCTATTACAAATATGAACAAAGAAATAGACTTTGAACATTGATACATATATAACCCAGTGGAAATGCTTGTCGACTCCAGGAGGGGAGAGAAAAGGGAGGGGGGAATCATGAATCATGTAACCATAGAAAAATATTCTAAAGAAAATAGAGGGGAAAAATTACCTTTTTCCTAGGCTGGTGATGATGAAATTTTTAGAGACTGCGTGTCCAAATTGCAACCTTCACACCACATGTGAGTCACCCACCTTGCCCTAGACAAGGGAGAGAGGAAGAGCTCTCATTGGGATGCTGGGCAGAGGGACTAGTGATGAGAAAAATGTCCTCAGGTGCAGGAGAGAGGAAGGGTGTAGGAATAAGTTAGGGATGGTTTGGCTTTTTAGGGTTAGTTGAAAGAAAGGAATTTTGAGATATGACCATTCCTAACTTATTCCTACAAGGGAAGCAGCCCTCTCTGTCCCACATGCCAAAGGTTTGCCAACATGGGCTGAAACCAATGGAACTGTCTCTAATCTCTTTCTTTTCTACCTCATTTTTCAAAGTAATCTTTCTAATACACAAGCCCTATCAAATATCTTCCCTGTTCAAAATCTTTTACTCTCTTACTACTGGCTCCACAATAAAATATAACTTATTAGCCTCTGATTTGAGGCTTCCTATAATCTAATTTCAACTACTTAGTCCAAACTAATTTCTAGTCCAAACTATTTTCTCAAAATACTTCCCTTCACTTAATCAATATCCCATTCAAACCATTAAAAATTATTCTTCATTCTTATCTGTTCTCTCCCATCTGTATACCTCACCATATGTGGGCAATGACCAAATCATTTTTTCATGTTTGTATTTCCAGTGGCCCAATATGTGGCATATAGGTGTATAATAAATGTTTGTCCAATTTCTTTGCAATTCAAGAAGAATTTTTATGCCATTTAGAGTTGACAATGAAAGATAAAAAACATAATTATGATTTACTCCCAGTTGAAATCACAATGGATTTTTGATGCTATTTCATTTAAAGGGTTCTAACCTACTTGGAACACATTAGTCCTTGGTTGATTAGGAAGTTTCCTTTGGCCAAATAAAGTTCAATAAACTATTTTAATTATCAGGGTTGTAGCCTTTTAGAGAGTATATTGTTTATAAAATATACTAGAAAACTTTGTTTTAACCATTTGATTGAAGGGCCACATGTAGTTTCTCTTTGTAAGGTGCTCTAGCAGCAAGCATTATAATTACTTATGAGGAGTCAGTGTGTTACAGAGAAAAGAGTGGTGGCTCTGGAGCCAAAGGATTTGAGTTCATATCCTGTCTCTGATTTATTTCTTATTATATTCTTCTTATTTCTTGGTTTTGTCACTTAACTGACATTGACCTTAGTTTCCTCAATTGTAAGATGAAAAGTTGAGATTCAATGACCTCTGGGAGTCCATTTCATTTTAGTTCTTGAATCCTTAATACAATAACCTGAATCTAATATTCTTCTATCTATAGGTTCCAGGCTCTAATGGCATCAATGCTGCAACTAGAAATGGTGACATTGATGTTTTGGGTAATATTACCTGGAATGTTACCACCACTGTTGGCTCCATCTTTCTATTCCTTCTCATGTTTTAAAAATATTTTCCCAGATTATATGTAGATATAATCTTAATATTCATTTTCTGAAATTTGTGATCCATGTTTTTTTCCTCCCTCCCATTTCTTCATCCTCACAAGATAGCAGGTAATATGGTATAGGTTTTACATGGGCTATCATGCAATACATAATTCAATTTTATCATATTGTGAAAGAAGATATATATATACACATATATATATATATCACTTATACTAGAGAAAAATTCATGAAGAAAATAAGTTGAAGAATGGTATTCTTCAATCTGTGTTCAGATTCCATTAGGGCTTCCTATGATCCTCCTGTGTCCCTTATTATTTTCCTGGATCTTTACATTGTTTCTGTATTGCTTTTCAAATGGCACAACATAGTGGCGATTGTTTCTGTTAGTTACTGTAATGATACTCAAATTATACTCTTTTGTTAATATTGGAAGGTTACATTAACTACTCACATACATTTATTTATGTCCACTCTCTCTAAATTTTCTATGATTTAATCTCCATATTTATACACCAAAAGCCCCATCTGACTTCCCCACTTCATCCCTCTCGTATCATCACATAGTTGTACTCTTCTTCCTTCTCTGCCTATTGATAACATTAGCATTTATAGGGTCAATGATTTAGAGTTGGAATGGACTTAGAAATCATCTTTTTACAACTTGGGAAAATCATAGAGATGAAATGATTTGTCTAATATCACTTAGGGAGTGATGAAATTAGGAGTTGATAAAGTGTTCTGAAATAGGGGCAGATAGATTGCACAGTGAATAGAGTGCTGACATGGAGTCAGGAAAACTGAGTTCAAACATTTCCTTAGATACTTGCTAGTTGTGTGACTCTGATCAAGCCACTTAATCCATTTGCCTCAGTTTCCCCATATGTTAAAAAACTGTAATGATAATAGCAATTGTCTCCTAAGACTGATATCAGGCTCAAATGAAAAAAAATTACAGTGTATTGGGCACATAATAACACTACATAAATGTTTGTTATTATTATTGCTCTGAACCCATTGCTGTTTGCATTATGCCATATGGCTTCCCAATCAGTCAGTCATCAAGCAGTTATGAAACACACAGTTTTCAAGGCATTGTGCTCTCTGCTCAAGGCCCAGGTCATCAAAGTAGCCTTTTCTTGATCACAATCAAAATAATTTCTCATTATGACCTTTTTATGTCACTTTTTATTGCCTTGTTTTGTAATCATTTTTGTAAATATTAACTTGATTCTGATCAGTTAGGATTTCCTATATTAACTTGGAAATAACACAGAACTACATTGATTGCTCATGGGTAGGATGAGCTAACATAATAAAAATGACCATTCTATCCAAATTAATTTATTTATTTAGTGCCATACCTATCAAACTACCAAAAAACTTTTTTAATGAATTAGAAAAAAAACTATAACAAAGTTCATTTGGAAGAACAAAAGATTAAGAATATCAGGGAAATAATGAAAAAAAAAAACGTGAAGGAAGGTGGCTTAGCAGTACCAGATATTAAGCTATACTATAAAGCAGCAGTTATCAAAATAATATGGTACTGGCTAAGAGATAGAAGGGGGCATCAGTGGAATAGACTTGGGGTAAGTGACATCAGCAAAACAGTGTATGATAAACCCAAAGAGCCCAACTTTTGGGACAAAAATCCACTATTTGACAAAAACTGCTGGGAAAATTGGAAAACAATATGGGAGACATTAGGTTTAGATCAACATCTCATACCCAACACCAAGATGAATTCACAATGGGCGAAAGACTTGAATATATAGAAGGAAACTGTAAGTAAATTAGGTGAACACAGAATAGTATACTTGTCAGATCTCTGAGAAAAGAAAGATTTTAAAACCAAGCAAGAGTTAGAAAAAAATTACAAAATGTAAAATAAATCATTTTGATTATATTAAATTAAAAAGATTTTGTACAAACAAAAACAATGCAACCAAAATCAGAAGGGAAACAACAAACTGGGAAAAAAATTTTATAATGAAAAATCCTGACAGAGGTCAAATTACTCAAATATACAAGGAGCTAAATCAATTGTATAAAAAAATCAAGCCATTCCCCAGTTGATAAATGGGCAAGGGACATGAATAGGCAATTTTCAGATAAAGAAATCAAAATTATCAATAAGCACATGAGAAAGTGTTCTAAATCTCTAATAATTAGAGAAATGCAAATAAAAACAACTCTGAGTTACCACCTCAAACCTAGTAGATTGGCTAAAATGATTCTAGGGGAGAGTAGTGAATGTTGGAGGGGATGTGACAAAATTGGGATGGTAATGCACTGCTGGTGGAGTTGTGAACTGATCCAGCCATTCTGGATGGCAATTTGGAACTATGCTCAAAGGGCTATAAAAGACTGCCTGCCCTTTGATCCAGCCATACCATTGTTGGGTTTGTACCCCAAAAAGATCATAGATAAACAGACTTGTACAAAAATATTTATAGCTGCACTTTTTGTGGTGGCAACAAACTGGAAAAGGAGGGGATGTCCTTCAATTAGGGAATGGCTGAACAAATTGTGGTATATGCTGGTGATGGAATACTATTGTGCTAAAAGGAATAACAAACTGGAGAAGTTCCAGGTGAACTGGAAACACCTCCAGGAACTGATGCAGAGTGAAAGGAGCAGAGCCAGAAGAACTTTGTACACAGAGACTGACACACTGTGGTAAAATTGAATGGTATGGAGGTCTATACTAGCAGCAATGCAAAGACCCAAGACAATTCTGAGGGATTTAGGGAAAAGAATGTTACCCACATCCAGAGGAAAGACTGCAGGAGAGGAAACATATAAGAAAAACAGCTGCTTGAACGCAAGGGTTGGGGTGGACATGATTGAGGATGTGGACTCGAAACTACCACACCAATGCAACTACCAACAATTTGGAAATAGGTCTTGATCAAGGACACATGATAAAACCAGTGGAAATGTGTGTCGGCCATGGGTGTGGGGAATGCGGGGGGTGAAGGGGAAAGTGGGAGCATGAATCATGTAACCATGTTAAAAATGAAAATTAATAAATATTTAAAATTAAAAAAATAAATAAATGAATTGTTCCATTATATTTTGATTATATTTTAACAGAAATCTAGAAATACTCATATCATTTTGAAATAATAATTGACAAAAGGAAATGTGTAAATTTATACCTGTTGAATTTTAACAAATACTTTTCCATAATTTGTGGATTAGATTGCAAAATGAGTGTCATGTTTTAGTAAACATAGCCAAATGTCAAGTGTCTTTTTTCAGCTATGATAGTCATTAAAATCAAGTATAGAAATGACCTGAATTTACATCTATGTACATGTATATAGCATGATAAAAAAGTTATATCCATAAGAACATTTTAAAATAAAATTGTCATTAGAAAAAAAAAAAGAAAAGCTATGTTTACGTACAGCAGACATTTGCAAAAGACTTAATCTATTAAAGCTAATTAGAAAATACCTTTATCGGTATAGTAGCAAACAAGAGAGTTTGTTATGGAATGAAAATTGTTGCATTAAATTAAAGCAAAGTGAACACAAAGGATGTGCCCATTGAATATTTTTGGGTATCTTATTGATAATACCAGTAGCTTTAGGATCCAAAAGAGTATTATTCCCTCTGACAGTAGGACATATCAGTGCCCAAAACATTGCCAACAATTTGGCCAGAAAATTGGTGTAAATGGCATGATCTGAAACATGACATGGAGACAGTTAATGGTCAATGGGACCTTCATGGAAATAAGCCTTACCTAATTATAGAGGAATACACAATGAACTCAAAAAGCACTCTCCTGGGTATGACTAATCCCTCAGGTCCTAGATTAGAAGTTCACACAGAAGAGAGTTTTGTTATTATCACTGATTTATTAGGTGGATGCTGAGATTCTTAAACCATGAAAGCTAAATGATGGAAGGAATAGAGAAGCGTATTCATAGTTTCAAATAAAGGTCCTCAAGTGATCAGGACTCATTATCGTGAGATTCAATCCTTTCTACTTTGGGACAAGTTTATTAAAACAGAACAACATCTAGTACTTAAATAGTACTTTAAAGTTTGTGTAGCATTTTATATATACCAACTCATTTGATTTTTGATATCCTAGTCCTAAGTCATTCATGAATTATAGAAAAGCTCACTGACCTATAATTTAAAATTTCCACATTTTCTTTTTTTTAAAGGGACATACATGCAACTCTAGTCTTATAGCATATGCCCAGGCCATTAATAGCATTTCAAAAGTTATTGGGTGTTTTAGCAATCACATACACTATCTTTTTCTTTATTCTGCAATGTAATTCATCAAGGTCAGGAAGACCCAAGCACTTGAGTTTGATTGTAAACATCTGTGTGCAATCTTTCTGTCTCCTTAGTTGTCTTGAGTTTTGAATCATCATTAAACAATTGTCGTAGATTATCTTCATTTGCCCACTTTAACCAATGAATTATTATTTTCCAAGTTCTTCCAATGCTGTAAAAGAATTGAAAGCTCTATTCAAAGTCCTTAACTTTGATCACCAACTCCAGCCTATTCCCTCCTTACTCATGTTTGAAACTAACCCCACAAGACCTAGCCACTTTTTAAAAATTTAAATTGTTTGAAAAATTCCACATATGGTCAATTAAGTCTCTTCATATTCTTTTTTAAAAACTCATCATCTATCTTGGAATCCACACAATTATCAATTCCAAGGAAGAAGAGCAGTAAGGGCTAGGCATTTACAGTTAAGTGACTTGCCCAGGGTCACACAGCTCACCAGTGTCTGAGGCCAGATTTGAAGTTAGGATCTCCCATCTCCAGGCCTGGCTTTCTATTCATTAAATCACTTACCTGCCCCTCTTCAGAGACTTTTCAAAAATTAAATATTCTTTTTCTCCCTCATGAAAACATTTTATTTTTGTTTATAACTTCAAAATTTCATTCTTAAAAGTTTCCTGTATCCAAAACCTGGAAATATTTATATGAAGTGATTCAAATCAAATGGACTTCCAAACATTCATCAAGAAAAAAACCCGACTTAAACAGAGAGTTTGCTGCCCAAACTGAGAACTCAAGAGAATCAACATAAGGTAATTAAGAGAATGGGGAGAGGGATTTTTTTCTTTAAGGGACACAACAAGTTCAATCAATTTATATCTCAAGAAGAAAAGAAGATATTAGCAAATATTAAAAATTGTTATTACCAACAGGGTAGCTAGAAGAAGTTTACATAGAGGAACAGGGACAAACTGTATAGGATGAAAGGTTAAGCTATATATGTGTGTGTGTGTGTGTGTGTGTGTGTGTGTGTGTGTGTGTGTAGGTATAAATATATATAAATCTGAGGGGGAAGAAGATAATAATAAGAAAATTAGGAAAACAAACAAAAAGGAAAAAAATTATATTCCATAAAGAAGTGTGTGGGACCAACAGGGAAAAATAACAATACACTGTAAGGGTAAAGAGATTAGAGAGAGGAAATATTCAATACTTAAGTGCATTGAAATAAACTTAAAGAGAGAAGAATAATCAGATCCATTGGGGCAGAGAATTGATTCATGCCCTATAGAGAAGTAGAAGGGTAACAAAGGGACTGGTGGGGAGGGAAGCAATAATAGGGAGGGAAAGGGCTTGGGTGGGGGGAACGTGGCATTGCTTTAAAGAACAATAAGAGGGGAATAAGAAGGGAGGGCATTATAGGAACTGATTTAAAACGAAACACTGGTATAGAAGGAAACAGTGAAAGAAGAAAGGACAGGACTAGGAGAGAGAATCAAAATGTCTGGGAATGCACAGCTGATAATTATAACTCTGAATGTGAATGGGATGAATTCGCCCATAAAACGGAAGCAAATAGCAGAGTGCATTAGAAACCAAAATCCTACCATATGTTGTCTACAAGAAACACACATGAGACAGTCAGACATACATAGAGTGAAAATGAGAGGATGGAGCAAAATCTTTTGGGCTTCAAATGAGAAAAAGAAGGCGGGGGTGACTATCATGATCTCTGACAGAGCCAAAGTAGAAATAGATAAGGTGAAAAGAGACAGGGAAGGTAACTACATCCTAATAAAAGGCAGTATAAACAATGAAGAAATATCAGTACTCAATATGTATGCACCAAACTGTATAGCTTCCAAATTTCTAAAGGAGAAGCTATTGGAGCTCAAGGATGAAATAGATAGCAAAACCATAGTAGTGGGGGACCTCAACCTTCCCCTATCACATCTACATAAATCAAACCAAAAAATAAATAAGAAAGAGATAAGAGAGGTGAATGAAACCCTAGAAAAATTAGAGTTAATAGATATATGGAAGAAAAATAAATAGGGACAAAAAGTAATACACCTTCTTTTCAACAGCACATGGAACAGTCACAAAGATAGATCATGTAATATGGCATAGAAACATGGCAAACAAATGCAAAAAAGCAGAAATAATACTACTACTAGGTCTGTATCCCAAAGAGACCAAAAAAAAAAAAAAAAAGGAAAGGACCTGTTTGTTGTTGATGTGAGGGTTCTGACACTGAGAGAAAAAGGGAGGGAGAGTAAGAAGGGGAAATACAAAAGTAGGACCAGGAAGGGGCTATACATTAGCTCCATTTATTATGACAAAGAGGTAAACATTTATAATGAGAGAGTTCTCTTAGGCGATTAGAGCCATACATCAAGACATATATACATTGGTGAAATGTCTGGCTGAGAGGTGATGCAAAGATGTTTTATTTATGGAGGGTTGGTAGAAAAGGTTTAACTCTTTGTCAGAGACAGAAGAAAAGAATCTCTGGAGGCTTACAAAAACACTCCAGATTAGATACTAGCAGTTCCCATAACAGCTCAGCTTTGAGCATGATCTTTGGTCAAAAGGAGCAGGGTCTCTCTGTAAGATTTCCTTTTCAATTAGGAAATGGCTGAACAAATTTTGCTATAAGATAGTGATGGAATCTTACTGTGCTTTTAGGAATGATGAACAGAATTATTTCAGAAAGAGCTAGAAAGATCTATGTAAACTGATGCAGAGTGAAATGAGCAGAACCAGAAGAACATTATACACAGTAACTGAAATATTATGGAATAATCAAATGTGATAGACTGCTTCTAAAAGCAGTGCAATGATCAGAACATTTCTGAGAGACTTATGAAAAAGAATGCTATGCACTTCCAGAGAAAGAACTGTAGGAGCATAAATGCAGGTAAAAACATATGATTTATTACTTATTTATTTGGGTACATGACTTGGGGTTTTGTTTTATAATATGTAAAAATGTGAACATGAATAGTTAAAATGAATAATATGAGAATGTTTTATGTTATATGTATAACCCAGATTGAATGATTTTCAGCTCTGGGAGAGGAAAGGGAAAAAGGGAGGGAGACAACACGAATCATATAACTTTGGAAAATTTGGAAGTTTGTTATTAAAATAAATATAAAAATATAAAAATGAGAGAAAAAATATTTGAAAATACATTTAGCATAGCACACAGCTTATAGTAGGTGCTATATAAATAATTATTTCCTTCATTCCTCCTTTCCCCTTAGTCGAGTAAGTAACACGTTTTCAGAATGCCTCTTTGGCAGCTCTGTAGAGGATAATTTCAAAAGGAGAGAGACTTGGAGAAGGAAAATCCAGTATGAGCCAACCTCTATAATCCAGGAATGAGATAATGGAATCCTGAACTTCAGTGATAATAGGGAGAAGGGGATTAAAGCAAGAAATCTTATGGAGGTAGTTGTTAATAAGTGATTGAATATGTGGATAGATAACATTGATTCTAAAAGTGTCCATTTAGGTGGCTGGACAGATGGTGACTCCTTGAAGAGTAATATAGATATTTGGAAGTGGTGGGGAAAAGATGAGGGAAAGATCATGAGTCAAGGTTGAGACTGAGATATCTAGTTTGAAATGTTGCAAAAAAAATGCAAATAGAAGGATGACCTCCTGGGATACTTTCAACTATAGATAGATATTTTTGACATCTTTGACTATATTACAATGGTAACAGCAATTAGCATAAGGACATATAATTCCTGATGTGCTGTGGCTGGCTCAGATCCTAACTTAAAGCATGATATACCAGTCCTGGGTAAAAAATTTTAGGAAGTGCATCGATAACCTGGATTTTCTATTAGAAAAGTATCCAGGCAAAAGGTCTTAAGATTGTAACATAATAGAACAATTGTTAGAGAATGTGGTTAGTTAGCTTGGAGAACAGAAAACATTAAGAGGTCATTATTATTGTATCCAAATGTTTAAAGTGCTATAGAATAGGAATAATAGAGGCAGTTGCAGAGAGATAGATTTATAATGAAATAAGGCAACTGAAAGAACATCCATTACAAATCTACATGTTTACTTACCTTTCTATGTACAATTTTTAAGAGAAAGCTCTTCACTAACTTCAAGGGCATCCTTAATGCGGGTATTAGAAAAGAACAGAGGATTTAACAAACAATATTCCAAGTAGTTCTGTCTTTATGATCTCCCATTTAGCTGAAAGACATAGAGAAAACAAGACCCTACTGTGATTATTTCTTTTTCTTTTTGACTCAATTCTATTCTAGAGGAGATCACTGCAATAAAGTATGTATTACAAAAAGCTATCATCCATGAATATGTTAAAATTGTGTAAATATTCCTTAAAATTCCTTGAAATGTTTTACAAATGAGATGACATATCAAGTAGGATAATATGTAAACATTTTTGAAATGCTTACACTTTATAAAAATACTATTTGCTAATAATCATTCCATCATTAGTACAAGGTAGGCAGATCACAGGGATGAATTATATACTGATATGTAGTTGTTGGACATTGTCAGAAAAGAGATCTGGTGTATATTCATAATGGAATGATGAGGTCCTCTGGATTGTTCTAGTTACAGTTAATATTGAGCTGATTGAGTCATGCTTCAGAATATCAAAGAACTTTTTAGAATAGATACATAGCTACTGAAAAGAATTTGGTTTAGCCATTCACCTGGGGGGGAGGGGAAGTTGATGAAGAATGACTATCACCCAGTTTGCTATAAACACTTAAACTGAACAATATTCAGAGATGATTCAACAATTTTTCTCTCTATTTATGCAAGTATATGTGTTATGCATATGAGTATATTGTGTGTATTTGTATGAATATGTCAATTGAAATTCATCTTTGTATTAGTTTCTTTTTCTTTTTTGTTTTATATATATTAAAATTATATCTTTCTCCTTTTAATTATATGAGCCTATGTTTGCCATTTATGCTTTATAATATAGATATCAGTGTTTTAACTAAAGAGGAGGGGAAGAGAATTATGGAAAGGATCATGAGTGTAACAATAAAAAGAGCCATCCTTACATGAGGGAACCAGTATTTTTCCCTATAGCACACTTTTTTGGGGAAAAGACAGAAAAACAGTTGGAAATGTAGGAAGCTTTAGTAAGAAAGCTGTTAATTTGACTTTCTTGCTTTTTGGGAAAAAGAAGAGAAATTATAATGGAATGTGTGTGTGTGTGTGTGTGTGTGTGTGTGTGTGTGTGTGTGTGTGTGAAGGGACATGGAAAGGGAATGGGGAAAAGAGAGATGGAGATTAGCCTTAAAGGCAGGGAGATCTGAGTTCAAATTATTCTTCTAACCCATAAGTAACACTGGAAATGTCACTTAAGCTCTCAATGTTCTAGGCAACTTTCTAATAATATGTTATATATAACATATAAAATGCTTCCTCCACTACTCCCCTTGCTCTCTAATAAATCTTTTGCAATATGACTTCTAATCATATTGATCGAATAAAATTGTTCTATTCAAAAGGATCTCCAAGAATGGCCAACAAAAAGAGATTATTTTCAATTCTCTTTCTTCTAGATATTTCGCTAACATTTGATATTATTAACTCTCTTCTAAATATTCTCTCTTCTCTTGGTTTTCGTGTAATTAATTACTGACTCTCAAATTTCCTCCTATCTTCCTGGTCACACTTTCCTTTGCTGGGAAAATCATCCACTTTAAACATATTTTCTATAGATCTTTCAAAGCTTTGTCCTAGAACCTCTATAGTCTCTCTCTTCTCTCTCTCTCTCTCTCTCTCTCTCTCTCTCTCTCTCTCTCTCTCTTTCTCTCTCTCTCTTCTCTCTCTCTCTCTCTCTCTTT
>NC_058130.1:72190624-72210705 GCF_016433145.1 Gracilinanus agilis
CTGACAAAGTTCCCAGGGAGAAGACTGCAACCACAGAGAATATCTTGTAACAGGGCAAATATCACAGCTCCCTTTAGCCTCCATATCTTCGCCTACACCTTCAGCTTCTGCTGCCAACTGGGGAAGACCTGGCCACAGGACACTTTAATGCAACAAGTCTGCTTTATCAGCATAATACAGTTAATCAGCAGAGAAGAGGCAAAGCCCCATCAAGAAAGAATAGCCCAAACCCACAGATCTAGGAAAGAAACAGAGAAGCAATATTACAGCCAATGACAGTGGGGAAAGAAGGAAAAAATATGAATAAACAACAGAAAAAGAAAAAAGAAGTTAAAATAGACAACTTCTATCCAGGTAATGAACAAAAAGCAAATGGAACAGAGGAAGATCAAGAAATTCCAAGAAAAAATGTAGAAATTCTAGGGAATTAGATACAGGATTTGAAAGAACTCAAAACATAATTCAAAAAAACAATTAAGAGAGGCTAAATACAATTAGGTAAAGAACTTAAAAATCATAATAAGTCATTTGGAAACAGAGGCACATGAAGTAAAACAAGAAAATAGTATCTCAAAAGCCAGAATTACCAGCTTGAAAATGAGGCAAAGAAGATGAAAAGTTACCCACAAAGAAAATCAGACCAGAAGGAGAAGGATGACCAAAGGCAAGGGATGAAATTCAGTCTTTAAAATTTAGAATCCAGTAACTAGAAACCAAAGACTTCATAAGGCAGAATGTTTATAAATCAAAATCAAAAGAATGAAAATATTGAGGAAAATATGAAACATCTCATTGATAAAACTAAGATCTGGAAAATATATCCAGGAGAAACAATTTAAGAATTATTGGACAACCAGAAGATCATGACAAAAGAAAAAGCCAGAATATAATTCTAGAGAAAATTATTCAAAATAACTGCCCCAACATTCTTGAACAAGAGGAAAAAGTTGAGACTGAAAGAAGCCACAGATCACCTCCTGCATTTTATTCCCAATTGATAATGCTCAGGAATATTATAACCAAATTCAAGAATAACCAGACCAAGGAAAAGATATTATAAGCTGCAAAGTGTGGAGATTAAAATTAATATGCAAAATATTAAATATTATATTTACTAATATTTTATTAATAATAAACAAACAGAGACATAACTAAAAGGTTACTAACTGGCCTGCTCCCAGGAACAAAAAAGAGAGAGGGAGGAGATAAAGCCAAATACAATTAAAGGGAATTTGGGAAAACTAAGGACTTATGGGGGATGAAGTCCAAGGTTCAAAATACAAAAGAAGAAGCCATTCAGATATAATGGAACCACAGTTAGGATAACACAGGACCTGGCAGCATCCACACTGAAGGACCAGAAGGCATGGAATATGATATTCCAGAAAGCAAGCAAACCAAGTCTACAACCAAGAATTAACTACTCAGCAAAACTGACTATATTCTTTTACAGGAAAGTATGGTCATTTAATAAAATGGAAGAATTCCAAGCATCATAAAGAAAGGGCTAGACGTAAATAGAAAATTTGATCCCCAAACACAGAACCCAAAAGATTCACCTAAAGGTAATTAAGAAGGGGAAAAAAAACAAACTTTTTTGAGAGACCCACCAAGTTCAAATTATTTTTATTCCTATAAGAAAAGATGATACTGGTAACTCTTAAAAATTGTTATTATCATCAGGGTAGATAGAAGAATAGTTAAACGGAACAGTAACAAACTATATAGGATGAAATGTCAAATATATATATATATGTATATATATATATATATATATATGTAATAGGTGTAAAAAGAGGATGATACAAAGAGTAAAGGGAAAAGAGACAAAATAGGATAAATTTATATTTCATAAAGAAGCACATTGGGTGAGGGGAAAAGAAGACCAATACAATGGAAGGGTGAAAGTGGTTGGAGATAGGCAATACATAATTCTTATGCTCATTGAAATTGACTCAAGGAGAGAAGAACAATCAGATCTATTGGGACAGAGAATTGTATTGTGCCTATAGAGAAGTAGAAGGGTAATAAACAGGCTGGTGGGGAGGGAAGCAATACAAGAGAGGAAGAGAGTGGAAGGTAGTTTAAAAGGCACTAGAGGGGAATCAATAAGAGGGGAGGTGCTGGGAAGGGGAGTAACATTAGGGAAGAAAAAGGGGAAAACCGACTAAAAGCAAAAAGTTGGAGGGGAGAGTAAGAGGGAAAAGAGAAAACACAGAAACTAAGGAGGAAGTCAAAATGGAGGAAATTCACAGACAGTAATCATAACTGTGAATGTCAATGGGGATAAACTCACCATTAAAAAAGGAAGCAGATAGCAAAATGGATTAAAAACCAGAATTCTACCATATGTTGTCTACAAGAAACACACTTGAGTCAGATAGGTATGCACAGGATAAAGGTAAGAGGATAAAGCAAAATTTACTGAGCTGCAACTGAGACAAAGAAGGCAAGAGTAACAATAATGATCTCAGTCCAAGCTAAAGTAAAAATAGAGCTCATTAAAAGAGATAAGGAAGATAATTACATCTTGATGAAAGGTAGCATAAATAACAAAGAAATATCAATAATCAACTTATATGCACCAAATGTTACAGCAGTCATATTTCTAAAGGAGAAACTAAAGAAGCTTAAGGAGGAAATAGATATTAAAACCATACTAGTGGGAGACTGTAACCATCCTTTATCAGAACTAAATGAATCAAACCAAAAAATAAATAAGAAAGAAGGGAAGCAAATGAAATGTTAGAAAAATTAGAGCCAATAGATATTTGGAAAAAAAACAAAAGTGATAGAAAGGAATATACCTTCTTTTCATCAAAACAAGGCACATATACAAAGATTGATCATGTAGTAGGCCATAAAAATGTAAGCAAATATAGGAAAGCAGAAATAAAAAAATGCAGTTTTTTCAGACCATAATGCAATAGAAATCATAATAAATAGGAGCTTGTGGAAAGGCAGATTTTAAATTAATTGGAAACTAAGTCTAATTCTTCAAAACTGGTTGGTTAAAGAACAAATCAAAGAAAAAATTACTGATTTAATTGAAGAGAATAACAATGAGGAAACTACTTACCAAAATCTATGGGATGAAGCTAAAGCAGGACTCAGGGGACAATTTTTATCCCTGAGGGCTTAGATCAACAAATTAGAGAGGGAAGAGGTTAATAAATGGGATATGAAATTAAAAAAGTAGGAAAAGAACAAATTAAAAATCCTCAAATAAATACTAAATTGGACATCATGAAACTCACAGGAGAAATTAATAAAATTGAAAGCAAAAAAACTATTGAACTAATAAATAAGACTAGAAGCTGGTATTTTGAAAAAACACTAGAAGCTGGCATTTTGAAAAAACAAACAAAATAAATAAAGTAATGGTTAATCTAATAAAAAAGAAAGAAGAAAATCAATTTAACAGTATCAAAGATGAAAAGGGAGACCTCTCTAATGAAGAAGATATTAATATAATTATTAAGAACTATTTTGCTCAATTATATAGCAATAAATATGACAATCTAGGTGAAAATGGGTGAATATATATGAATATATAAATTTTCTATATTAAAGGAAGAGGAAATAGAATACTTAAAAAAAATCCCATCTCAGAAAAAGAAATTGAACAAGTCATCAAAGAATGCCCTAAGAAAAAATCTCCAGGGCCAGATGGATTCACAAGTGCATTCTATCAAATATTTAAAGAACAACTAATCCCAATACTATACAAACTGTTTGACAAAAAAAAGCAAAGAAAGAATTTTACCAAATTCTTTTTATGACACTAATATGGTACTGATTCTAAAGCCAGCCAGATTAAAAACAGAAAAAGAAAACTATAGACCAATCTCCTTAATGAACATTGATGCAAAAATCTTAAATAGAATAATAGCAAAAAGACTCCAGCAAGTTATCGTGAGGATTATTCACTATGATCAGGTGGGATTTATGCCAGAAATGCAAGAATAGTTTAATATTAGAAAAAATATGCACATAATTGACAGTATCAACAAGCAAACCAACAGAAATCACATGATTATCTCAATATATCTATAAAAAGCCTTTGACAAAATATGGCATTTGTTCCTTTTGAAAACACTTAGAAAGTATAGGAATAGAAGGAACTTTCCTAAAAATAATAAACAGTACGTGTGTAAAACTATCAGCAAGCATCATCTGCAATGGGGATAAATTAGAAGCCTTTCCAATGAGATCAGTAGTGAAACAAAGATGCTCATTATCACCTCTATTATTTAACATTGTACTAGAAACACTAGCAGTAGCAACCAAAGAAAAAAAAGAAAATTAAGGTATTAAAATAGACAATGAAGAGACTAAATTATCACTCTTGGAAGATGATATGATGATCTACTTAAACAATCCTAGAAGGGGCAGCTGGGTTGAAAAGTAGATTGAATTTCAATCAGTTGATTGAAAGCCATGCCCAGAGATGGAAGGTATTGGGTTCAAATGTGATCTCACTCTCTTCTTAGCTGTGTGACCATGGACAAGTTATCCTCCATTACCTAGCCCTTACCTCTCTTCTGCCTTAGAATCTATGTACAGTATTGATTCTAAGACAGAAGGTAAGGGTTTAAAAAAAAAGAATCCTAGAGAATCAACTAAAAAGCTAGTGGAAATAATCAACAACTTTAACAGAGTTGCAGGATACAAAATAAACTAACATAAATCATCAGAATTTCTATACATTTCCAACATGATGCAGCAGCAAGAGTTAGAAAGAGAAATTCCATTTAAAATCACCCTAGGGTTTTCTGGGATGGTGGAGGCTTAGACAGAGTGAATCTTAAAACCGCGAACCCTTACACACCAACATAGAAAACAATGCACTTCGAGAAGAAAGAATAGCAAAACTAATAACGGGACAGAGCAGGGGGAACCGTACTACAGCATAACTAAAGAGGTAAGCCAAGAAAAAAGCTTCAATTCTTGAACTGTCTGGTCTGAGGGCTTAGAAGGGGAATTCCAGGATCCCTGGATGCTTCCCCCACGTGCTGTGCAGAGTCTCCAGTGGCCTGGGAAATCTCAGGGCAGGTGGGAACACAGTTCAGGACAGAGAGCCTTGCTGGCACCAGACTCAGGGAGTTAAACAAAGGCAGTGGAGAGGTGACTGTAGGAGAAAACCAGAGAAACCCAAAGAGGGTGACTTATAGAGAGCCAAACCCCAGACCACAGACAGCTTGGCTTCCTCAAACTGAGATAGAGAAAGCAGAGCTTCAAGAAGAAAGAAAACCAGATCAAACACAGAGGACATCACAGGAGGACCCCATTGCTGGAGATCTCAGTTCAGCGAAAATGCTCCTTCTTGTCCCCCCCACATTTATGGGTTTTTTTGTTTATTTGTTTGTTTTCCCTCCCATCAAGGTTTTAGCCTCAGGGCAGACTAAGCAGTAAAATTAATGCAATCAGTAAAGGATTAATCCCAACAATTGGACAGACAAGAAGTCTTCAGAGGCCAGAGAAAGTAACTACAAACCTCCATTGCCAGCTGAGGGAACATCTTTCATCAAACATCATTAAATACATCTGCTCAAACTAGCAGAACAAGGAAGGAAAAAATATGAGTAAGCAACAGAAAAAGAGAAAAGAAATGAAAATTGACAGCTTCAAGGAAGTGAAAAGAGAGCAAATGAAATAGAAATATAAGAAGAAGAAGAAGTTCCACCGAACTGGACACAGGCTTTGAAAGATCTCAAAATTCAATTAACTCAAGAACTTCAGGAACTCAAAAAGCAATAAAGAGAGGCTGAGGACAATTTGAAAAAGGAAATACATGAACTAAGAAAATAAAGTCTTAAAATCCAGAATTCGCCAGCTTGAAAATAAAGCAAAGAAGGCAAAAGATGATCTACGAAGAAGATCAGACCAGAAAGAGAAGGATGACCAAAAAGCCAGGGATGACATTCAGTGTTTAAAAAACAGAACTCAACAAGTAGAAGTAAATGACTTCACAAGGCAGCAAGAATATATTAAACAAAATTTAAAAAATTAAAAACTTGAGGAGAATATGAAACACCTCATTGATTCAACCAAAGATCTAGAGACCAGAGCTAGAAGAGACAATTTAAGAATTATTGGTTTACCAGAACATCATGATAAAAGAAAAAGTTTAGATAGCATTTTGCAAAAATTATCAGAGAAAATTGACCAGAAATTCTTGAACAAGAGGGAAAAGTGGAAATTGAAAGAATCTACAGATCACCTCCTACATTTAATCCACAACTGATAACTTCCAGGAATATTATAGCAAAATTCAAAAACTACCAGACCAAGGAAAAAATATTACGAGCTGCTAAAAAGAAATAATTCAGATATCAGGGAACCATAGTTAGGATAACACAGGATCTGGCTGCATCTACTTTGAAGGACCAGAAGGCAGGGAACACAATATTCCAGAAAGCAAGAGAACTGGGTCTACAAACAAGAATCAACTATCCAGCAAGACTAACTTTATTATTCAAGGGGAAAGTATGGTCATTCAATAAAATCAAGGAATTCCAAAAATTCAGCAAGAAAAAACTGGACTTAAACAGAGAGTTTGCTGTTCAAACCCAGAACTCAAGAGAATCAATATAAGGTAATTAATAGAATGGGGAGAGGAGAAAACAATTCTTTTCTTTAAGGACACAACAAATTCAATCAATTCATATCCCAAAAAGAAAAGAAGATATTGGCAAATATTAAAAATTGTTATTACCATCAGGGTAACTGGAAGAAGTTTACATAGAGGGAGCAGGGACAAACTGTATAGAATGAAATGTATATATTAGAGGGAGGAAATATTCCATACTAAAGTGCATTGAAATCAACTTAGAGAAAAACAATTAGATCCATAGTGGCAGATAATTGATTCATGACCAATAGAGAAGTAGAAGGGTAACAAAGGCACTGGTGGGGAGGGAAGCAATAATAGGGAGAGAAAGGGCTTGTGGGGAGAGCTGTGTGGATTTAAAGGACAATAAGAGGGGAATAAGAAGGGAGGGGGGAGAAAGGGAAGTACAACAAGGGAGGGGATTGTAGGAACTGATTAAAAACAAAACACTGGTATAGAAGGAAACAGTGAAAGAAGAAAGGACAGGACTAGGAGAGAGAATCAAAATATCTGGGAATGCACAGTTAATAATTATAACTCTGAATGTGAATGGGATGAATTCGCCCATAAAATGGAAGCAAATAGCAGAGTGGATTAGAAACCAAAATCCTACCATATGTTGTCTACAAGAAACACACATGAGACAGACAGACATAAATAAAGTGAAAAATGAGAGGATGGAGCAAAATCTTTTGAGCTTCAAATGAGAAAAAGAAGGCAGGAGTGGCTATCATGATCTCTGTCAGAGCCAAAGTAAAAATAGGTAAGGTGAAAAGAGACAGGGAAGGTAACTACATCCTAATAAGAGGCAGTATAAACAATGAAGAAATATCAGTACTCAATATGTATGCACCAAATGGTATAGTTTCCAAATTTCTAAAGGAGAAGCTATTGGAGCTCAAGGAGAAAATAGATAGCAAAACCATAGTAGTGGGGGACCTGAACCTTCCCCTATCAGATCTAGATAAATCAAACCAAAAAATAAATAAGAAAGAGATGAGAGGTGAATGAAACCCTAGAAAAATTAGAGTTAATAGATATATAGAGAAAAATAGAGACAAAAAAGAATACACTTTCTTCTCACCAGCACATGGAACATTCACAAAGATAGACCATGTAATAGGGCATAGAAACATGGCAAACAAATGCAAAAAAGCAGAAATAATAAATGTAATCTTCTCAGATCATAATGCAATAAAAACAGTTATCCATAATAATACGTGGAAAGACAAACCAAAAACTAATTGGAAATTAAATAATATGATTCTCAAAAATAATTTACTGAAAGAACAAATCACAGAAACAATTAATAATTTCATTGTAGACAATGACAATGATGAGACATCTTACCCAAACCTATGGGATGCAGCCAAAGCAGTTCTAAGGGTAAAATTTATATCACTGAGTGCTTATATTAACAAATTAGGGATGGCAGAGGTTAATGAAATGGGCATGCAACTTAAAAAAATTGAAAATGAACAAATTAAAAATCCTTAGATGAAAACTTAATTGGAAATACTAAAAATCAAAAGAGAAATTAATGAAATTAAAAGTAAAAGAACTATTGAATTAATAAATAAGACTAGAAGTTGGTATTTTGAAAAAACAACAGATAAAATAGACAAAGTACTGGTTAATCTAATAAAAAAAGGAAAGAAGAAATCCAAATTAATAGTACCAAAGATGAAAAGGGAGACCTCAACTCTAATGAAGAGAAAATTAAGCCAATCAATAAAACTATTTTGCCCAATTATATGGCAATTCATTTAGAAATCTAGGTGATATGGATGAATATTGGCAAAAATATAAATTGCCTAGATTAACAGCATAAGAAATAGAATACTTAAATAATCCAATATCAGGAAAAGAAATTGAACAGGCCATCAAAGAACTCCCTAAGAAAAAATTGCCAGGGCCTGGTGGATTTACAAGTGAATTCTCTCAAACATTCAAAGAACATTTAATCCAAATACTATACAAATTATTTGATATAATAAGCAAAGAAGGAGTCTTACCAAAGTCCTTTTATGACAAAAGTATGGTACTGATTCCAAAACAAGGTAGATCAAAAACAGAGAAAGAAAACTAGAGACCAATCTCCTTAATGAACATAGATGCAAAAATCTTAAATAGAATATTATCAAAAAGACTCAAGCAAGTGATTAAGAGGGTTATTCATCATGTTCACGTGGGATTTATACCAGAAATGCAAGGATGGTTCAACATTAGGAAAACCATCCACATAATTGACCATATCAACAAGCAAACCAATAAAAACTACATGATTATCTCAAAAGATGCTGAAAAAGCCTTTGACAAAATATAACACCCATTCCTACTGAAAACACTAGAGAGTATAGGAATAGAAGGTCCTTTCCTAAAAATAATAAACAGTATATACCTAAAACCATCAACAAACATCATATGCAATGGGGATAAATTAGAAACCTTTCCAATAAGATCAGGTGTGAAACAAGGATGCCCATTTCACCTCTATTATTTCACATTTTACTAGAAACACTAGCAGTAGCAATAAGAGAAGAAAAAAGAAATTGAAGGTATTAAAACAGGCAATGAGGAGACTAAGCTATCACTCTTTGCAGATGATATGATGGTCTACCTAAAAAATCCTAGAGAATCAACTAAAAAGCTAGTAGAAATAATCAACAACTTTAGCAATGTTGCAGGATACAAAATAAATGCACATAAGTCATCAGCATTTCTATATATTTTCAATACATCACTGCAGCAAGAGGTAGAAAGAGAAACACCATTTAAAATCATTCAAGACAATATAAAATACTTAAGAATCTATCTACTAAAACAAACACAGGAATTATACGAACATAACTACAAAACACTTTCCAAACAATTAAAACTAGATCTAAGCAATTGGAAAAACATTGATTGCTCATGGGTAGGATGAGCTAACATAATAAAAATGACCATTCTATCCAAATTAATTTATTTATTTAGTGCCATACCTATCAAACTACCAAAAAACTTTTTTAATGAATTAGAAAAAAAACTATAACAAAGTTCATTTGGAAGAACAAAAGATCAAGAATATCAAGGGAAATAATGAAAAAAACGTGAAGGAAGGTGGCTTAGCAGTATCAGATATTAAGCTATACTATAAAGCAGCAGTTATCAAAACAATATGGCACTGGCTAAGAGATAGAAGGGGGCATCAGTGGAATAGACTTGGGGTAAGTGACGTCAGCAAAACAGTGTATAATAAACCCAAAGAGCCCAACTTTTGGGACAAAAATCCACTATTTGACAAAAACTGCTGGGAAAATAGGAAAACAATATGGGAGACATTAGGTTTAGATCAACATCTCATATCCAACACCAAGATAAATTCACAATGGGTGAAAGACTTGAATATATAGAAGGAAACTGTAAGTAAATTAGGTGAACACAGAATAGTATACTTGTCAGATCTCTGGGAAAAGAAAGATTTTAAAACCAAGCAAGAGTTAGAAAAAAATTACAAAATGTAAAATAAATCATTTTGATTATATTAAATTAAAAAGATTTTGTACAAACAAAAACAATGCAACCAAAATCAGAAGGGAAACAAAAAACTGGGAAAAATTTTATAATGAAAAATCCTGACAGAGGTCATATTACTCAAATATACAAGGAGCTAAATCAATTGTATAAAAAAATCAAGCCATTCCCCAGTTGATAAATGGGCAAGGGACATGAATAGGCAATTTTCAGATAAAGAAATCAAAACTATCAATAAGCACATGAGAAAGTGTTCTAAATCTCTAATAATTAGAGAAATGCAAATGAAAACAACTCTGAGGTACCACCTCAAACCTAGTAGATTGGCTAAAATGATACTAGGGGAGAGTAGTGAATGTTGGAGGGGATGTGGCAAAATTGGGATGGTAATGCACTGCTGGTGGAGTTGTGAACTGATTCAACCATTCAGGATGGCAATTTGGTACTCTGCTCAAAGAGCGATAAAAGACTGCCTGCCCTTTGATCCAGCCATACTATTGTTGGGTTTGTACCCCAAAGGGATCATAGATAAACAGACTTGTACAAAAATATTTATAGCTGTGCTCTTTGTGGTGACAAAAAAACTGGAGAACAAGGGTATGCCCTTCAATTGGGGAATGGCTGAACAAATTGTGGTATATGTTGGTGATGGAATACTATTGTGCTCAAAGGAATAATAACCTGGAGGAATTCCATGTGAACTGGAAAGACCTCCAGGAATTGATGCAGAGTGAAAGGATCAGAGCCAGAAGAACATTGTATACAGAGATTGACACACTGTGGTAAAATTGAATGTAATGGACGTCTATACTAGCAGCAATGCAAAGACCCAGGGCAATTCTGAGGGATTTAGGGAAAAGAACGCTACCCACATTCAGAGGAAGAACTACAGGAGTCGAGACACAGAAGAAAAACAACTGCTTGAACACTTGGGTTGATGAGGACATGATTGAGGTTGTAGACCTGAAAAGACCACACCAATGTAACTATCAATAATATGTAAATAAGTCTTGACTGACCACACATGTTAAAACCAGTGGAAATGCGAGTTAGCTACGGAGTGTGGGGGGTGGGAGGTTTGAGGAGGTGAAGGGTAAAGTAAAAATATGAATTATGAAACCATGGAAAATTTTTCTAAAAATTAAAAAAAATTAAAAATTAAAATAAAAAAATCTCCCCAGATCAGTCATTCCCAAACTTTTTTGGCCTACCATCCCCTTTCCAAAAAAAAATATTACTTAGTGCCCCCTGTCACATACTATCACCGTCCCCTTAGAGTTATTTACTGCCCCAAATGCACTTGTGGCCATCACTGCTCCCCTGTATCACTGCAGAACCCACCAGGAGGCGGTGGCGCCCACTTTGGGAATCACTGGCCTAGATCAAAGATGGGTAAACTACAACCTGTGAACCAGATGCAGCCCCCTTAAATGTTCTATCCAGCAGCACATTATTCCAAATCTGACAGATACAATGACTAGGAGACAATACAATGAAACTTGTAAAAAGTTGCCTTAGAAACAGACTAACAGATGAGCATTTCCTTTCCTTTGGCCCTCTTTTAAAAAGTTTGCCCATCACTGCCCTAGATAATATGAAATATTTAGGAATCTATTTACCAAAACAAAAATAAGAATTATATGAATTCTACAAAACATTTTCCACAAAATTAAAACTAGAACAAAATAATTAAAAAAATTAATTGATCAGGGG
The DNA here is from genome assembly GCF_016433145.1 of Gracilinanus agilis. NCBI lineage: Eukaryota > Metazoa > Chordata > Mammalia > Didelphimorphia > Didelphidae > Gracilinanus > Gracilinanus agilis. Next base: position 72,202,467 of record NC_058130.1, read on the forward strand.
TAGGATGAACTAATAAAATAAAAATGACAATCCTACCCAAATTAATTTACTTATTTAGTGTCATACCTATCAAACTACCAAAAAAGTTTTTTACTGAATTAGAAAAAATTATAACAAAGTTCATTTGCAAGAACAAAAGATCAAGAATATCTAGGAAACTCATGAAAAAATGTGAAGGATGGAAGCCTAGGAGTACAAAATCTTAAACTGTTTTATAAAGCAGAGGTCATCAAAACAATATGGTACTGGCTAAGATACAGATACTAGGATCAATGGAATAGTTTTGGAGAAAATGTCCTCAGCAAAATAGTGTATGATAAATCCAAATATCTAAGCTTTTGAAAGAATAACCCACTATTTGACAAAAACTGCTGGGAAAGTTGGAAAACAGTATGGGAGAGATTAGATTTAGATCAACATCTCACACTCTACACCAAGATAAATTCAAACTGAGTGAGTCACTTAAATATAAAAAAAGAAACTATAAGTAATTTAGTTGAATATAGAATAGTATATCTGTCAGATCTATGGGAAAGGAAAGATTTTAAAACAAAGAAAGATATAGAGAATATTACAAAATATAAAATGAATAATTTTGATTACATTAAATTAAAAAGGTTTTGTACAAACAAAACCAATGCAACCGAAATTAGAAGGGAAGCAACAAATTGGGAAAAAATATAACTAAAACCTTTGACAAAAGTCTTATTACTCAAATTTATAAGGAGCTAAATCAATTGTACAAAAAATCTAGGTAGGATAAAGCAGGTAGGAATTAAGGCAAGGATGGAAAATACCACCTACCTCAAGTATAAGATTACCTCTGAACAGTTTAATCAATACAGGAAATAGAGGTTTGAACTGAGAAGAGGCAAGAAACAAAGGCAAGTTAGATTGGAGATATTTTCCCCAGGGCACCCAGCCTTCTTACCTATCCTTTCAAATTCAACTCTATAAATTATTGTCATATTAATAAGCTTAGTAATTCAAATAGTATTTCATAGTTAATTTAAAAATAAACCCAATGGGATATTATATTATCTACCTCTGTCAGTTCATTGTGAGATAGCAAAGAGGAGGTCCATTGCTGAAAGTTGCTGATAAAAGTCAACTGATTCCTTACTAGACTCTCACTGAATAAGCCTTTGACTCTTATACTGATCACTTATAAATGCTTTGCACATTTGCAAAAACAGGCATATATCAGTCATTACCATTCTTGATAGTCACAAATTCTGAGATTTTTTTTCATCGTCTTATATAGATGACTACTATATAATTTCACAATAACTTCACAATTAATAATACTTTAGCATAGGTCTCTTTTTCCTATAATTGGTACAATCTAGCCACTTCTTTGATCTTTGTTCTTTAATGTGCATTTCCAAGAGATGAACTGTTTGGCTTTTATGGGAACACTTGTAGCAGTTGTTTTTTTTTTTTCCAGTTATATTCTGCTTCCCCTACTTTCACTTTTCCTGTTTTCTCCTGTGTTGGGCTGTTCCCAGAGCTGTCCATTTGTTAACGCAAGCCATGTGGAAGAGGGTAAGGCTAGTATTGGGCTACTCCTTTACTCTGCCATCTTATTGTTTCTGGTCTCATGGCATATTGTAGTGCTGTTCAGAATCTGGTGGTTTCATTGCCTCAGGCCATTTGGAAGCTCTTCAGGTGGTTCCTCACTTAACCTTTTCATTGTCTCAAGCCATATAGAAGTGGGTAGGACCAGTATTGAGCTGCTCCTCCCCAAAAAATTCCTCCCCTCCCATTTTGTTGCTTCAGGCCTAGTATAGGGGTGCTCTTGTCTCTGAAGTTTCCTTACCTCAAGGTCACATATAGCTAGTATTAGGCTGCTCCTCTTTATGCTGTTTCTTTTCCTCATCCAACTTGGCAGCAAGTAGGGTTGAACCTCTGTGCTTTGTGCATCCTCCCTCTGGTGTGCGTTCTACAAGTTCCCATGGAGCTGCACTCATCGGACTACTTCTCTCTTACCCAAGTGAGACGTGTTCTTTTTTATTTTGATTTGAGGTACTTTATTTTCTATTTTTGTGTTAGGAGAATATGGGTGAGCTGGGCATTCCTTACTCTGCCATCTTATGACCCAGCATCCAAACCATGTTTTCCTATTATTGGTTCCATATTATATCCCCCATGTGAGCTCATTGAGGCAAATATACTATATATTTCCCTTTCTTTAAGTCTCTAGCACATAGAGTGAAAGGAGCAGAGCCAGAAGAACTCTATACACAGAGACTGACATTCTGTGGTAAAATTGAATGTAATGGACCTCTGAACCAGCAGCAATGCAATGACCCAGGACAATTCTGAGGGATTTATGGTAAAGATGCTACCCACATTCAGAGGAAGGACTGCAGGAGAGGAAACATATAAGAAAAACAACTGCTTGAACGCATGGGTCGGGGTGGACATGATTGAGGGTGTGGACTCGAAACTACCACACCAATGCAACTACCAACAATTTGGAAATTGGTCTCGATCAAGGACACATGACAAAACTAGTGGAAATGCGCAGCGGCCATGGGTGGGTGGGGGTCGGGGGGGGGTTGAAGGGGAAAGGTAGAGCATGAATCATGTAACCATGTTAAAAATGAATATTAATAAATGTTAAAAAAAACTGATTAAAACTATGACAATGAGATGACATTATGTTTAAAGGTCTGGTGAGTTAAAAATTAATGTCACCTCTCTGCTATAGACATAACTATTGAGGGGAGGAAATAATGATTCCAGATAACCTAACGTCAAATTCAGGATCCATGATTTTCACCAAAACTTGATTCACAATTAAATTATAAAGATTTACCTCTTTTTACCCCAATGAGAATAAATATGTTTCTTTAGGCATGTTCTGCTTTCTCAATCTACACATACACAGACACTCTCTCTCTCTCTCTCTCTCTCTCTCTCTCTCTCTCTCTCTGAATGTAAATAATCTCAAAAGAAAGTAAAACTGGAGAAATATTTCTCACTAGCATAAGAGGAGAGAGCAGATCAGGAAGCATAGCATCTGTAAGAACCAGCAGATCTTGGATCAGATCACAATTCTCCCAGAGGCAACAAAGCTGATGAGTGGGATCATAGAGTAGTAACTGGTATTATAGTGACCTATCCACTCCCAATAGAGCCCTGAACTACAGAAAAGCAGAGATGGGGAACTGGAACTATATTGAAGTAACCTACTCACTCCCACATGGGGGAAGAACCGAAGGTGGGGTCACTTGGCAGGCAGGGGAAGGGAAGCAGTGGAATGGGCACCAGACTAGCCCACAAAACAATCCTGGAACTTGTAGCATGAGATGCTGAATACAGCTGGACAAAACAGTTGCAAACCTCACCAGAGCAATCCAACAGGATCACTTCCTTGACAGATACACAATGAGAAACAAGGGAAGCCAGTCCTATCACAAGTATCAGAGAAGAAAACTTTGTAAGCTAGGAGCAGTGCATCCTGTTAAGATTAAAAATTATAAAGACTGATATAATAAGAGAAATTAGTAGTTTAATTAAAGCCATGGCCATGTTGGTAAAATATATATAAGACTGTACCTATCTTTTATATTTACCAGCGGAGCCCATTCTCTCTCCCACTCGCCAGCCAGCTCCTCAGGAAGACCAAGGGTTTTCTTTAGGCCCTCCTCTCATTTAAACTGTCCTATGCGTGGGGACTTAGACATCCCCACACCCAAAGAACCAGAAACCGGAAACCCATTGGAATCACGGGAAATGTAGTCTGATAGTCCCCACGTGTCCATAGAAAATTTGTAACATACTTTTAAATGGCATCTCCCCAATTCCAAATATACAATCCTCTACCTCAGCTAAAGAGAAAAACCTCAACAGAGAAAGTAATGGAGGGGGAACCCTAGAAAAATGAGCAAAAGAGAAAAAAAAATTTATTTACAAAGTTACTTTAGTGAGAGGGAAGATCAAAATATGAATTTACTAAAGGGTTTTGCAAAAAAAAAAAGAGTTCATTGCCAAAACAATACCAAAAAGGACACATGCACATGTAAAGTCTAAAAGAAAAGTGTGAAGGAATATCAGGACTCAAAAAAGTTCCTGGAAGAACTTGAGGAGAAGTTTTAAAAAAAAACAAATAATAAGGAAATTGACAGAAAAACTCAATAGCTGGGGGAAAATTCACTGAAGAAAACAACTCCTTAAGGAATAGTATTGAACAAATGGAAATGGAAGAAATAAAATAAAAAATAAAACTGGAGAAAACAACTCTTTAAAGAGTTGGATTGGACAAATGGAAAAAGAAATAAAAAGTCAAAGAAGAAAATAACTATTTAAAAATTAGAATCACCCAGCTGTGTGACCCTGGGCAAGTCACTTGACCGCCATTGCCCACCCTTACCAATCTTCCACCTATGAGACAATATACAGAAGTACAAGGGTTTAAAAAAAATTAGAATCAGACAAATAGAAGCAAATAAAACCATAAGAAAGAAAAAAAAGAACAAGAACAATAGCAAATAATAAAAATCTAAAATACATCACTGGAAAAATGACCAACCTGAAAACCTAGATGCAGGAAAGATAATATAAGCATCATCACAAAGAAAGCATTGATCAAAAAAGTCCCTGGATACCATATTAGAAGAAAACATCAAGGAAAACTTCTTGATACACTTCAATAAGAGGAAAATATAGAAATAAAGAGCATCTGTTAATAATCTCCTGAGAGACATCCAAAAATAAAATACCCCAGATCTTTTGTAACCAAATTTTAGAACTCCCAGGTAAAAGAAAAAGTACTACAAGCTGCCTGAAGTAAATAATTCAGATATTGAGAAGCCACAGACAAAATTACAGAGAACCTGACAGAGTCTACATTAAAGAATCAGAAAGCATAAAATATGACTTTTCAAAAGGCAAAAAATATAGGGTTACAACCTAAAATTATGTACCCAACCAAATTGAACATAATTCTCCAAGGGGAATAATTGATGTCTAATGAAACAGAGGAAATTTAGACTTTCATGACCAAAAAGCAGAGCTTAAAAGAAAATTCAATGAGCAAATTCAACACTAAAGAGAACCATATAAAGATAAAGCAAAAATTAAGGATTTTTGTTAAAGTTGAACTGATTACTTTGTTTCAAGGGTCCATTAAGTATCATAAAACTGCTCTCTGGTGCTTTTATTTTATATTGGCTTCTGAGTCTAACATTACTCACAATGCTTGTTTTTTTTTTTTTTTTTGTTGTTGTTGTTAATACTGTATAATACTAAGGAAAAGAGAAAATCCTATGACAGTAGAGCTTATAAGGTTTTTCTTTGGTTGAGAATGAGAGTTGAGGAAAAAGAGACTGACACCTTTTTTCATCCAAAATGATTTGATCTCAGAACTTGGCTACTATGGCTCTCTCTTTTCTACTATCAGACTCTAGAATTATTGTCAAGTTTGAAATTAGCTTGGTCCTTTGTAAGTGACATATAACCTAATCAAAGTTCCTCAACTAATCTGAATATACTTCCTTTGTAACATTATTCCATTTCCTCAAATGCCTCTCAAGTACTTCTGAATTAATAAAGGATTTTTAAAAAAATTATCTAGTTAGATGCTTTTGATTCAACAAAAAAGACTGTTCACACTCAAATGATACCTCTAATTTGTTGTCAGTGGAGAAATTATTATATTACCTAAATATCAAGGCATAATCACTTTGTTACTTGCTTTGAGTGGAGTAGGGAAATTGACTGACTCCATCTTCCCCCTCTCCTGTATCCCCAAAACTGTAATAACCTTTTTAGGCAATATTTGCAGTCACTTAAACCCTTTTCTTTGTGTCCCAATTGCAAGACACCGGATGGATGCATAAGAAAAATAAATAACAAAAAAGGATGATATCATTGAGGCACTTCAATAATAAAATAATTAGAATAACAGAAGCATTTCACTTGAATGTGATCTTATATACCATCTAAACAGTATTCTCATTTACAGATGGAAAAAGGAGGCAAAGAGAGGGAAAGTGAATTGCCTAATTTCAAAAGGACTAAAATATGAAACAAGTTGTTTGCCCTGGTTTGGAATGTGTACTTAGACTGATGAAGGGATAATGGGAGGGTGTTGAATATTGTGCTGTTAACATTGATTAAATTGTTTATTCATTTTCATTTTCTTTACAAGTTGCCTGTTAAAAGCAAAGGGAACTATTTTCTAAAGCACTTAATTCTTGATTATACATGGTAATGGAGACATACTGTGGAGCAAATATTCCCAAGTTACTTACACTTGGCTTTTCAAATAAATGTTTGTTCCATTTGAATAAGGACATTTTGTACCTTACATCTGCTCCTGAGGTAATTCATATTATGTTCAATCAGATAAGGAAGGTTTTTCTTTGGTGAAGAATAAACTCTAAAGGAATTTGAAGCCTGATCAGTAAGCCTATTTCCTAATACTCATGTTACCCTTTTAATGGGTGGCATTTTTGAGAAGCATCTAGAACAGCAAAATGAGTAGAATCAAGAGAATATTATTCACAGATTCAGAGTTAATACTTGAAAAATAACTTGTGAATGTTACTTACATAGAATGAATTGAAAAAATGGAAAAATTAAAGACCTATGTGTGCATGTATGTGTATAGAAATACTATATTTTATATATGTATCTGTCTCCCAGATGATATCTTCTTTGATGAAGGACAGGGTGGGACTGGCTGAGACACTTGTAAGTAAATTCTTTTAATAAAAAATTAAATCCAAGTTCTTAGTTTTTTTAATTCCATAAATAAAACATTTTACATTAATTTTAAATTCTCATGATTTTTATTTGCATTTAGCTTCTTGCTCCCCATATCCCTGCTCCTAAAGGGTTACTAAAATTAATTTTGTCCCTCACCCCTGGACTTCATTATGATCCAAGATGGTTTCATAGTCAAGCCCCAGGAACATGATCACTATATTAGAATTTTAAGATGAAAATCAGGAAATAAAATGTAAGAATAAGTTAAGCAGTAGTAATTTAATATTGGTGGTGACCAGCACTCTGTAATTGGAAATTTTAAAATAAGTATTCTAAAAATCATAGGATCTTAGTTTTGCATTTGGAAATGAATCTCTCTCTTTCTCTCCTCTCTCTCTCTCTCTCTCTCTCTCTCTCTCTCTCTCTCTCTCTCTATATATATATATATATATATATGTATGTAAGACATATATATATGTTTGTGTGTATATGTGTATTATATATGTATATATAGATACAGTGAGAAGCAGTATAACATGGTTAATAGTATTATCAATCAGAATTTAGGAAAATAAGAAAACAAATTTTAACATTGTTTCCGTCTTCTGTGACTATCTTTGCATGGACTATCTCCTTTACCTGAAATGCATATCTTATCTTCATCTACTTAACAGGAACCCTAATTTCAAGTCTGCAAAATCCTCAATAGAAGAGATTTTTTTTAAAAAATAAATGTTATTTCTAGGGGAGAAAAAACAATAACTGAATTTAGAAATAACTGCTTCCTAGATGAAGTAACTGTCTACTCTTGCATTTAACTTCCCTCTCAATTCAAAATAAGAGGATAAATAAGAATGATTCTATTTCAAAAGGGGCCCCTATCAAATTAACATTTTCCTGTCGATATTAGAAAGTTAATATTAAATTTTATCCTCCCCCCCAGAAAAAATCTTTTGATTTTAAAGTTCCAATAGTTTGATTTAAGGATGAAATCTCTTGCCAAAGCTATGTTGAGTCCTCCAAAGACCACTTGAGTCATTGGAAAAGATGAGATACTTAAATCAGTTCAGTAAATACCATGATGGGAAGAGTATACTTGTGCTCTGCAAATATATAGTGGGAAGGAAGAGAGTGTCTTGGCATCCAGAAGACTCACAACTTCATGGGGAAAAGTCTCAAGTCTCATGAGTTCCAATCAGAAACCTCTTATATTTGAGAAGGGACTAGATCCCTCTCTCTCTCTCTCTCTCTCTCTCTTTCTCTCTCTCTCTCTCTCTCTCTCTCTCACTCTCTCTCTCTCTCTCTCCCTCCCTCCCTCCCATACCTAGTAAGATAGTGGTGACTGGTCCATTTTTAATAAATTAATATTTTAAAAAATTTAAATGCAGCTTCCAGTTAATTGCATTTGCTACATAATTCTAGGCATTCTGATAATAATAACCTCTGAGAAAAGAATTTCTTACATGGACAAACCTTTCCTTTGCCAACTCCTATGGCCTGAAGACAGGCACACAATCCCTAA
>NC_058130.1:72219632-72294724 GCF_016433145.1 Gracilinanus agilis
AATTTGCTTATCAGTTCATTTGGTTTCTGAGCCTCGCTTTCCAGTTGCAAGATTCTACCTTTTAAACTGTTATTTTCTTGCCAGATCTCTTCCATTTTCCTCAAAATCTCAGATTTGAACTCTTCCATAGCTTGTGAGGAGTTTTCCTTATTTGGGGAGGGTCTGGATGGTTGTTTGTTCTCCTCCTCTGTTTGCTCGGTTGTCTGGATTTTCTCTGTGTAAAAGCTGTCGAGTGTTAAAGACTTCTTTTTCTTGTTGTTATTCTTTCTCTTCTGAACTTCCTGAGACTGAGTAGCCATCGTTACCCCAGCAGCTTCTCAGATTTATCCTCGTGCTCAGTGTCTGTCCACGATCTATTGGCTCCTGAGGTCTGAGTTCTGGTTTTTTCCAAGGTCAAGCCCCCTCGTGGACCCCCTTGCTTGATCCTCTGCTGGAGGTTCCTTTACAAGTCTCAGGGTGCTGCTTCCACAGTCGTATACCTGTCTGCACTGGTTCCCCACTTAGGCTTTAGTTCCTGGCTGTGTCTGCCTCCACCCACGCCTCTGCTCAGCCAGCACCCACGCCTCTGCTCAGCCGGCGCTCTGCTCCCAGCGTCCACTCTCTGCTCCCGCACGCTCAGATTTCGCGTGCGTTCTTGACTTAATGGGGTCCTAAGTCTTGCTGCTCTCAGGAACAGGTCCCGGAGCTGCCGATGACTCGATGGGTGCCCCAAACTTGCTCTATTTCTTTTTGCTGGGTTCGGAGCTATAGGTGAGTGTGGAGGGGGTGGGGGTGGGGCGGTTGCTCAGCCCGCGATTGAGTGAGTGCGAGCCCTTTTTAGCCTGGAAATGTCTCGATTCCACGTACCTTCCACGCTGTGCCCTGTTGTGGGGTTCCTCCGTTCGTCTGGACTTGTTTTTATGTCCCCTTGAGGAGTTTTGTGTGTTTTGGTCAGGAGAGGTTAAGAGCTGCTTCTTACTCTGCCGCCATCTTAACCCGGAAGCCGCTAAACTTAATTTTTGACCACATTGTTTCCTAATTTTCTCAGCAGTTTTTGGCAAATAGTGAGTTCTTGTTCCAAAAGCTGGGATCTTTGGGTTTATCAAACACTAGCTTGCTGAGGTCATTTACCCCTACTATATTCCATTGATCTAGAACTATATTGTGTTGATGACCACTGCTTTATAGTACAGTTTAAGATCTGGTACTGCTAGGTCCCCATCCTTCATATTTTTGTTCATCAGTTCCCTTGATATTCTTTACTTTTCATTCTTCCAGGTGAATTTTGTTATTTTTTCTAATTCTAAAAAAATGTTTTTGATAGTTTGATATGACACTGAATAAGTAAATTGATTTTGGTAGGATTATCATTTTTATTTTATTAGCTCAGCCTACCTATGAGCAACTAATGTATTTTCTAATTGTTTAGATCTAATTTTATTTGTGTGAAAAGTGTTTTGTGATTGTGTTCATGTAATTCCTGTGTTTGTCTTCGCAAATAGATTCCCAAGAATTTTACATTATCTAGAGCAGGGGTCGGCAACGTATGGCTCTCGAGCCATATCTGGCTCTTTTGAGGGCCAGATGTGGCTCTTTCTGCAGGAGTCATAAAGTCAATTTTTTTTTCAGGCACTGTTACAGGAGCGCACACCATTACCAGAGTGCATACTGTGAGCACTTACCACTCTCACGAAATTACATTTTGAAAAATGTGGCGTTTATGGCTCTCATGGCCAAAAAGGTTGCTGACCCCTGATCTAGAGTGATTTTAAATGGAGTTTATCTTTCTAACTTAGTACTAATTTTTGTTGGAAATATATAGAAATACTGATGATTTTGTTGTTTAATTTTATATTCTGCAACTTTGTTCAAGTTATTATTTCAACTAATTTTAGTTGATTTTCTATAATTCTCTAAGTACACCATAATATCATCTGCAAAGAGTGATATTTTCATGTCCTTATTGCCTGCTTTAATTTCTTCAACTTCTTTTTCTTTTCTAGTTGCTAAAGTTAACATTTAAAATGTATTCTTATTACTAATAAGCCTAAAATTTTAATATAGGTTATTGGTGAATAGCAATAAGGTTTCTTTAACCCATTGTTGCAGATACTTCACATAGATTATCTTTGTGCCCTCTATGTTTTTGCCTCCACTCTTCCAATCCATCTTTTTGTGTCATCCCCTAAAAATGGAATACCCTCAATCTCAACTCCTTCTTAGAATTTTCTTCATCCTTAAAATCCCAGACCAATGCCAAAGAAAAAGGTTGGAGAATTATGGCCCACATTCCAAATCCATGGTGCTTAGTACAATGCATGGCAGAGTATGTGCTAATAAATGATTATTTTATTGTATTGAAACAATTTCTTTTCTATGTCTGTAGTGCTGGATTTTTTTTGCTTTTGTTTTTAAGGTAGTGAGCTAATTTTTGTCTGTTTGGCCATAATTTAACAATCTCTGTCATACATTAAACAATTATAGAACTGGATGAAAGATTGGGTATTATCAGGTACATTCTTCTCATTTTATTGTTTTGAAAACTGAGAGTCAAAATTTTTAATGCTTTTCCAAAGGTCACAGAGATAATAAGTAGAATAAAGAGGCATAAAATGTAGAAACCATATTCCTACTCCACTGTTCTTTTCCTTATACCCTGGTTACTTCTCCTGATAACTATCTTTCTGTATATGGATTTACATAAAGCTTGGTTTCAATATCTCCTGAATACTACATTCTAGGATACAATAGAATTATTTATAGTCCTGCCTTATCTCCACTACTAGTATTTTATTTCTATGAGGGCAAAGACAAGGTCATATTTAACTTTGTTTCTTTCTCAAACCCTTTAGAAGTACTTTTTATACACACAAAGATATGGAAAGCATCTTCTCTTAAGAAAATTCCTATATTTATCCCCTACTCTATTCCATTGATATATATATATATATATATACACACACACACACACACACATATATACTAGTTATTTCCTTCTATATCCCTATTATGTCCCATTTATTATTCTTAGCACTAGAAAAAAACATTAAAAAGGAAGACTGTGCCCTCCCAGAAATTATAATATAGTGGTGACAGATAATACTCAGTTGGATGGTAAAAGAAATGGAGGCTGACTACTTGATTTGGGGGTATAATGGAGAAGTCAGGTGGGGTGAAGCCAGGTGAGCAATGAAGCTGACCTGTAGAAAGAACTTAAGAGAATTTCTTGGCAGTACAAAATTAATAAGTATCACAGGTTGCTTTGAAACTAGATATTGCCTAGTTGGCAATTGCCTCTATATACAGTGTATTCTTCATTAATGTAAAATGAATATGTTGATATTAAATGAAATCTGGTTTATAGAAACCTGTCTAAATTGCTATGTTGCTTAATATCTTATTTTTTAAAGTATCTTTCAAGGGTATATAATGAAGATTCTACATGATTGAAGGAAAATATGTCTGGTTATGTGGAAGATTCTCATATTCTTCAAATATCAGACATGCTGCTTTTAAAAGTATCATTCATAATTCTTTTAGTCTGTATTAAAGAAAACTATGCATTTTCTTGACAGGAGGAACAGCCACCTATTCAAAAGAATCTTGAACTCACCACTAATGTGGCAAAGGCTCTTTTATTTCATTCTCATTAGAATGGGCACTCATGAGCCAGTTTTATATTCAGTATATGTTTTATTCTCTGGTGAAAATGAAAGCTCATTGAGGGCAAGAATTATCTTTTTTGTTAGCATTTTAAGCATTTTTAAGCTGATGGAGATAGGTAGAATAAATCATTTGTTCTTAACACACCAATGTAAGTAACGATTAAGTCTGATATTCTTTATTTTGCCCTGAGTTTCTCTAACAAATGTGCTGGTACTTAAGTTGTTTGCTGTTGAATTTTGATTCAATAAATAAGAGATAAATTCTTGGTAATAACATTTACCAGTTTTGTGATTATGGTTAATTTTGCTTCTTTGAGACTCAGGTTCTTTACTGATAAAACAGGGATAATAATTGTACCTCTTTCCTCCAGATATTGTGAGGAAAGTGTTTTATAAACTTTAACATTCTATATAAAAATGTATTATGCTTATATTGAAAATATAACCTAGATTTTCTTTTTATTTTCAGTTACCATTTCCTAAAAGCCATGTTTTTATGTGTGTAAGGTAGTAAAATTTCACATGCAATTTGAATACTATCTGGTGATTTAAAAATAAATCTCTTCATTGATACGAGTTTTTGAAAGTCAAATGAATTTTCTCCAGGAGAAATTTACTATTTTATCTCAGTGATTAAAAAGTAAGGAATAAGTTTCTATCATGATACTTCCACGCATGTAGTCCATATATTCTGGTTGGGGTTTATTATAAGAATATTTAAATTTGCTTTCAGTTTAAAATGGATATACTTCTTATAATATATTCTTCCCATAGGTATATGTCTAAGGATGTTGGTTATTAATTTCTAATTATTCTTTAGAAATCACTGCATAGGATTTAGCTCCTTATCCAAGTTATATATTTGGACCATTGTTAGTACAATAAGTATGGTATCTTTGTCTTTTTAAAAATTTTTATGAATGGACATAAATAACACCTGGGAATTTCAAAGCTATTCTTTTGTCATTGATACCAACTTCTTGTATTGGAAATGAATGAAAACTCTTGTCTTCACAGTGAATAGATGTATTACTTACATAGTTGAATCATGATATTGAATATAAACAAGTCTTGTCAGTGTGGCAAGAATAAATGTGTTTTGTCAAAAACACGTTTGACAGTGACAGCTTCATTTCTCCTGGTTATTGTTGAGCATTTCCTGAATCTTTTTAACTCTGACAATGACCAAATCCCCTGAGATCCAAATTTTGCTGTGAGCTACTGCTTTTCAACACCTAATAAATGTTAGTGAAGTTATTATTAATTTATTTTTGGTGAAAATGAATCTGATCTTACTATATATGTTTGAAGCTTCATGATACTCTTATCATTATCATTGCTTAAGATTCTGAGAGTGGGGGTTGGTTGTAAGATATTTTGAGGATAATCTGACCTTTTGTTTGGACCAAATACGATTTCTCAAATATTGTTACTGAACGAAAAGATGATTATAAAAATATAATGCAGAGTAACTTTTTCAAAATAAAATAGATCCCTCTGATGTTGCTGGTCTGAGACATGATTTATCATTGTTGAACCATCAGACAATATCCAGGCAAAATTTAGAAAACTGTTTCTGAGAATAAACAATTCTTTTCTCACTTTTATATTGCTAGTATCTGACACAGATTAAGAATTTAGTAAATACTTGTTGATTGATTGATAGCCACCCTTCAATTCTGACCTATGGATTCCATCTTTGCTTTCATGGGCCAAGGAGAATAAGTCTAATTTCCCTAACACAGGACTTTTCTTTAAATACAATGTTTCCTCCAAATCTTCTTTTCTTCAGGTTGAACAGCTCAATTTGTTTCAATTCCTCCTTAAACAGAATGAAGTCAAAGGATTAGCAAGATTTTAGAGGACAGTGACTACATTTTTTAGTCACCTCTATGAAGTGATATGGGAACGAAAGAAAGAAGGAAAGATGGAAGGAGGGGAAAAAGAAAGGAAAGAAGCATTTATTAAGCACTTACTGTATAAGGCACTGTCTTAAGTACTCTACAAATATCACCTTTGATACTGCAAAACTGGAAGATAATTATTATTGGTACCATAATTTTATAGTTGAGGAAATTGGAGTAAATCAAGATGAAGTGGATTGCCCAGGGTAACAGCTAGTAAATGTCTGGGGCTCAACTGAAATACAGTCCCTGATTCCATGACCTAGGCTCCATCCACCACACCTTGTTACTTCCTCATAAAGGAATGTTTAGAGATTCAATTTTGTTATACACGTTATCCAACCCAACCCTTTCAATTGAGGTATATAAGGAGAATCCTAGGCATTTTCCCAAATTCGCTCAGCTACTGTCAGAGGCAAGGCTATAAGCCAAGTCTTTTGACATTAAATTCAATATTCTTCAGTTATTTCCACTAAAATTTTCATTATGATAGTCTCATGATGGATATAAGATTAATTGATAGAATTTTCAAAAAGGTAAATTTATTTTTTAATAATTAGGGCTGTCTGAAAATATTTGTCTCTTTATAAACAAGCTCTATTTCTTTAGGGATAAGAAAATTATCATGTATATATTGCAATGTATATGATATGAAGTTAACTGGATAGCTTCCAAGATTTTTACCAACTTTAAGTTTCTAAGACTATTCATTCAAAATGGGAAGGGAATAAAATGTGGAAATAGCATATTTTTATTAGATAAAAAGGACTTCTGTGTAATAGGAATAAACCTTTATGTTTTTTTCCTAGTTAACATTGACTTTGAACCTTTGTTAAAATAAAACTCTAATTTACTCATTCCTTGGTAAAAGAATTATCCAAGTGAAATGTCTGTTTCAATTTATTAAATTGGCTCATTGTAAATGGATTTTCATGACAATATGAGATAACTATGCACAAGCGTTATTGATTTGAACATGACAAATCATTCATTTGGCATCATCTCTCACCAAAGTAAATCAGGAACTTTACTGGAGATAAGTAAGTTGCTTAGAGCAGTAGCTAAAGATATATCAGAGGATATATTGCCTTTGAAACAGATCATATCCTGGAGAATCAAAAAATATCAAAGAGAGGGTTCCAGGGGCAGAGGTAACTAAGGAAGTTGAGTCCACGAGAGAGGGTGAGCCTGAAACCCAAAACATTGGAATCCAGAGATTATCATCATAAGCCAGATCAACAAGGCCAGATGTGGCAAAAGCAGAAGAGTAGAAAATAAGTGCAATCCAGAGGTCAGATACAGAGAAAGGAAGGGCAGCCATAATGTTTGTCTTAAATTATAGAATTATGGAATCTGCAAAAGTATTTTACTTGCTAACACTGGCCTTAGAATGTTGTCCAATTTGGTTTGAAAGGGACATTAACGTATTCTGAATATCTGGTAAATCATATAACCAGCAAGTACATAAATTAAATCTCAAAAGTCCCCAAAACACTAGAATACAATTGCTATTTAAATATTGTATCTCTGGAATAATTTTTCTTTGTATTTTTATTGTGGAACTAAAAAAAAAATGAAAGAAAAAAATTTGGCAGGAAACAACACATCCCATTTGCATATGGGCGAGATGGTATAAACAACAAAACTATATCTACTTTAGAAACCAATTGTTAAACCACAAAGAGAAAAACTGCAATATTCTCTCATATCCAAAGTAAGTTTTTCATCCAAAGTGGGCAATTAAGGCACCTATAAACAATCAAACACTTTATGTTTCTAAATTCCTACAACTGTCACATATATTCCTAAGAGTTATATAGAGTCAGTTCTCTCAGCTCACTTTTCCCCCCGTTTTTCTTTTCTGGCAAGAACTAAAGGTCACTTTTTTTATGTACTGTAGGGGGAATTCATGTCCCAAATGAGATTTGTGGTAAATAGCAACAGTTACCTCTAAGATTTTTCAAGACTGAATTTTCAGCGTACATGTAATCATTCAGCACAGTAATAAATGAAAGTAAAATTATTAAATGTAATGTTAATAAAATATTGTGATAGCTGTTATAAAATCAACCCTCAAGTCAGGTGTCTGTCAATTGCTCTCAGCGATGTAATTTTAATCAAAATTGGAGACATGGGTGGAGGCAGCTGCGTAGCTCAGTGGATTGAGAGTCAGGTCTAGAGACTGGAGGTCCTAGGTTCAAATCCGACCTCAGACACTTCCCAGCTGTGTGACCCTGGGCAAGTCACTTGACCCCCATTGCCTACTCTTACCACTCTTCCACCTATAAGTCAATACACAGAAGTTAAGGGTTTAAAATTAAAAAAAAAATTAAAAAAATTGGAGACATAGGGGAAAAATGGGAATTTAGGAAGGGGACAGAAAATCTCACCTGTCTAGAAAAAATACCCTAAGGCAAAATCTGAAGCCCAATAGGCTAATTAGCCCACAAAGCCAGAGAGAGAGAGAGAGAGACAGAGACAGAGACAGAGACAGAGACAGAGACAGAGACAGAGACAGACAGAGAGAGAGACAGAGAGAGACAGAGAGAGACAGAGAGACAGAGAGACAGAAAGAGACAGAAAGACAGAGAGACAGAGACAGAGAGAGATCTCTGCCCCACACCTTTTATCTTCCATGCCCTGTAAATCTTGCAACACATCTATGCAAAAATGGGGTGCGGGATAAGACAAACTTAGGGAGTCCTTATCCCAAGCCCATACTAGAATTCCCTGGGCTGAGGCTCTGGACTTCTCCATAGGTTTGAAATTTCACTATTTGCCCAGGCAGAATCTCAGGCTCCTGATGTTGACTTGGACATAAATTCCCAAACCTTGGACAGCAGATGTGGGCCGGGGTGGTGTACTTGCTCTTGACTTGCTCTTCCCTCCTTACTGCAGCTCCTTGCTGGCTTTGGTCTCCTCTCTCTGCAGTGCCCCAGATGTTATTTGCCTACCTTTTAGGTTTTTCTTTTCTTGAAAGTTGTTTCATTCTGTCTCCTTATTAGTTCTTTCACTCCTGTATTAATTTTGTGAGGATATTTTAATCTTGGTTGGAGAGGATTCTCATGGTGGCACAGAGCTTCTCTGGATTACTCCACCAACTTGGCTCCAACACAGAACTCTTTGCCATTTCTTTCAGAAGCTTATTTTACAGATGAGGAAACTGGGAAAAATTAAATTAAGTGACTTTCCCTGAGTCACATGATTAGAAAAGGTTTGAAACCAGATTTTATCTCAGGAAGATTAGTCTTCCTGACTATAGGTCCAGTGCTCTGCCCACTGTGGTCTTGTTATTTCTAATTATTCTATTACAACCATTCCTCTACCAAAAAAAAAATATTACCTATTCATACCCTTCTCTTCTCATTCTGTTGCTGTTGTTATCTTCCTACTTCAAATTTATTTCCCTAACTTTCCCAAATACTTTAGTACCTTATCCATGTTCTTCATTTCTATAGTCTTAACTTCCATCATTCTTTGGGAGTATCAATACTTTTAAAACAATCTTGTGTTATCTTAACCATACAATTCCTTGGCATGCTTAACTTTAACGATCTCTCCAACCCATTTAAGTTGAATAGCAATGTGATTACATTTTATACTACTCAGTTATACCAGATGTCAAATTTTTTGCCTACTTTCATAATGTAACTACCTTCAAGAATGACATTTTTAAATTTCAACCTGACAGCTCTTTTTTTCTTTCTCAATCTTTCACTCAAAACAAATCTTCCTTTTTCTTCTGTAACAAATGGTCTTTAGTCACTTCACTCTCTATAACTTTCCATTATTTTGAATGCACTTGTTGACATATATCCTGTCTTCACTCTATTATTTGCCACTTTATTATCTGATTAACAACTATTTGAGTATCCCTCATCTTTAAAAAGTAGGCAGTATTATAGTAGAAAGAGAAAAGGACATGAATTCAAGGGGACTAAATTTCTGTTTCAGTTCTTCTACTCACTACCTCCATGAATTTAGGCATATACTCATACACGGTTTCTTTAACTCGAAATATGAAGTTTTGGATGACAATATTCCTAAAGTCTCTTCCAATTTGAGATATGTAAAGTCTTTAATCACCCTGACTAATGAATCTTTATCCAGAAATTATTTTCTCTTCTTTCTACCACCAGCAGATTTCTTTGTTAATACTGCAGGTCTGAAAAACACTTGAAAAGTTGACAAAACTGGCCTGATTTCAACCAATGCAAAATCATGACACATAACAGCAATTGGAGCATTATGGCTGGTATATACATTATTTCTTGTCAGTTTATATCAGTCCTTTGTAAAAATTGAGGCAAGCTTGTGATTTTGGAAAAACTGTCATTAGAATGTTGGAGGAAGAGGAGCCAAGTGGCTGTTCCAAGAGAAGAGACTTCTGGGAAAGAAAACCCTGACCAAGGGCTTTTGGGGTTTGGAGCTGGAGAGAAAAGGTGGTGAGGGCTGGCTCTGTGATCCCCTTAATTGGCCGGTGACTTTTTCCTGACTTTGTATAGGAGACTTGTACCTGTGACATCTTGTCTTCCCAACTGCCATACATAACATCAACAGAGTTCAACTGGGTTTGGGGTTACTGAACTTCCTTTGGGGAGTTGATCCCTGAACCCCATTTGCTTTGGGCTTTGCTCAACAGTATCCTCCTTGGACTTATAGTAAACATAGATTATAGGAATATTATTAGTGGGGTTCAGGAAGACGAAGGTTTGATTGGGGGACACCTTGTCTCACCTTCAGGTCAGAGGCATTGGTGAGTACCTGCCAAAATGAAAGACCATTATGCATACGGATTACCTGCACCCCCTTTTCCTGCTGATACCCTGCCTTCATCCCCTTTGCCTTGTTGTTCCTGATAAAACAACCAAGTGCCTTCAAGATCAGATCTACCCTTGGTTTCTATTAGAGGGAGACTTGATTGGGAGGAAGAGCAGAGGCACAGTCAACTTGGCTCCTCTTCCTCCAACATTCTAATGACAGTTTTTCCAAAATCACAAGCTTGCTTCAGTTTTTACACATTTATTACAGAATGATTGGTCTAATATTTTTCCTTTCTCTCTTGATATTTGGATATGGAAGATTATTTACTTTCCAATTTCCCTAAAAAAACAGGTTATATGAAATAATGCTTATTTTTATCTCTTCAATATTTCTCAGTAGTGTTTCCCTTTCTCCTTTTTCCTTGAGTTGGCCCTAATTTTTGTTTTACCTAATCCTTCTACTGCACTCTGATTCCATTGCCTCTTACTTCCTCAAAGAATTCTTTCTAAGTCGTCCTCCCTCCTTTTTCACCCTTTCCAAACTCAAAATCTTGGGGGGAAATGCTGTTTATATTTTAGCATAAAAATCATAAATAGTCTGTGGAATTTGTTGAATAGGAAGTATCATGGCCAGATGTTCATTTGAAGAAAAGAACTTTGGCAGCAATATGTAGAATGAGGTGAGATAATGTGAGAATTGAGACAGTAAGGCCAATTAAGACACAATTTGGATAAAATGAGCTGAGATTTGAGAGCTTGTACCAAAGTGTAAGCAATGTGGGTAAAGAAAATGGGTCAGATAGATATTGTGAATGTAGAAGTGGCAGGATTTGACAAATGAGTTGAAATATATACTGAAGGAGGGGGCAGCTGGGTGGCTCAGTGGATTGAGATCCAGGCCTAGAAATGGGAGGTCCTGGGTTCAAATATGGCCTCAGACACTTCCCAGCTGTGTGACCCTGGGCAAGTCACTTGACCCCCACTGCCTAGCCCTTTCCACTCTTCTGCCTTGGAGCCAATACACAGGATTGACTCCAAGATGGAAGGTAAGGGTTTATATTTTTTAAAAAGGAAAAGAAAAGGAGAGTGAGGGAAAATGAATGTGATGATAGTGCCAGAATAATGAACCTAAATGCCTATAATAAAATAATGCGATCTTTTTTTGTGTATGCTTAAAGTTTTGTGTGCTTTATTCTTTTTTTTTCCTTTTTGCATATTAAACCCTTATTACAACCCACACTATTACTAACCTCTAATATTCCCATGTATATTTTTAGCTCCACAGGCACCATCAAATAAATAAAATCACTGCCACTAGAACAGGTATGTCATTCCCTTCTCTCAACATTAATATAACTTTTTTTTCTTGCCAGTACTGTCATGCAAAATATATTTCCATATGATCCTTATAGTGAAAGAAGACATATATCACACATATAAGAAAGCATCATGAATAAAATTGAGTTAAAATGATATGCTTGCATCTTCATTCAAATTCTGACAGCCTTTAATGGCTATGGGTAGGATTTGTCATTTTGAGTTNACACACACACACACACACACACACACACACACACACACACACACACAGATACACATAGATACTCCACACGACTAAAGAAAAATTGTATGTGCTTATTCCAGGCACTAAAATGAGATAGAAAAGAGTGTGAAGTAGAATAGAGGACAGACTGTTTGTCTTCCAGGAGCATAAGCAGCATGGTAGAAAGAACTAATAAAGGTGTTAGTCTTGAGGGAAAATATTTAGGGAGCATTGTTGAGCAAATTACTGGGGTTTCTTCAAGAAAAATGGGAAGCTACATGGGATAATGAGGTGCCCTGAGAATTACAGTACTTTAATGATACCTATACCTTGCCTGTCAACTTTTCACACATTCCATAGGTGATATGCTGAAGTATGACTACTAGTTGTCTGAAATAAGAAATATTGTTTCTGTCCATCAAGTCAGAATGTATTTCTGCATGAGAGTTATAGCTAGTGAGGCACCTATTACTCAGATATTCTTATATGCTGCCCATTTGCCATTCCCACTTCTAAAAAGAAATCAAAACAATCATTGGACTCTGATGACATTCATAAATGGCCATTACCACCCCCACATTCTAGTATTCCAGAGCCAAATGATGGGCATTAATTCAGAAAGTAAATGACTGTTAGGCTGATAAAGCTCTTTGAAATGTGATGGAATAAGTTGGCTTCCTAATTTATGGACTCTATTCAGCCCATTTTGTATATTTCTGTCTTTATTCAGAAACTCATGAGAGATGAGTTGAATTAGCCAAACAATAAGAGGAATAGTTGGAGGATTGGGATATCTGTCAATTTCCAGATAATACAAAAAAAAATGTTAATGCTTGTCCTGCTTCCAGCTACTTCAGTAAATGTGGTTGGGTTCTCTATTAAATAGCCAAACATCTCCTTCTGTTACTATGCATAATTTGAAATAATAAATAAGAATAAATGAGAGGAAAAATGGGGTATTCTCTCAGGTAATTACTTGTGCTAAAGGTCATGAATTCAGATTATCCACTAAGGTTTTTCCTGGACTTTCATCACTGCTATACTATTCATTGCCTTTAAGCACAGTGTATTACTCAACCTAGTTTGCAGACTCATTTTGATGCTTCTTAACATCAGGGAGTATCTAAATAATATGTGAGGCAGAAAGAAGCAAATTGTTTAGGTAATCCACAAACAATGATCAGCAGGATACAAATTCCAAATCTTAGCTAGTGAGGTTTTTGAAAAAAATCAAATAAGTTTGACATTGTGATAATATTTTCATTTTCTAAAGCCTTCACCATGGCCAAAGTTGATCCTGGTTTCCCTGAAGCTCTGGCAAGTCCTAACAACTTGGAAAGCTTTCAGCAAGAAACTGACTTTGTTAAGGGATTATTTGTATGCATTATCCAAACTAATTCTGGAGAGGTTCAGCACCAGAAAAGATATGTTGATGTGTTTTTATTTTTGATCACAGAATAATAAATTTGGGAGCCTGTTGATCTATGTAATTAAGAGAATTCGCATTAGTGAAATCTCAGATGTGTATATAAAAGTGTAAGCTTCTTACTCTAGGAAGAAATGCATATATGCCTAGAAAATTTGACTGGTAAGACAATTGAATTTGAATTGAGCAAAATCACTGGTTCCAGGACCTCAAAATGGACAAGGTCATAACTATAAACTTCTAATGGTTCATTATTTTTTCTTCCTTTTTTATCTGCATATATGTATATATATACATGTATGCACATATATAAAATATTCCTCAATTACATGTAAAAATAATTTCCAAAAATTTTAATGAATAATGAGTCTTAAATTTCTTCCTTTTTTCCCTTCCTGCCCTCCTCACCCCCACCCTGCCATTGATTAGTAAACTCTAATACAGATTTTATTTCTGTAACCATGTAAACAATTTTCCATATTAATCCTTTTGTGGAAGGAAACTTGAACATAAAAATCTTAAAAAAGAAAATAAAACATTTCTGTTTTGTTCTAGATTCAGATTCCCACAGTCTTTCTCTGGAGGTGTATATAATTCCTTGTCATAAATCCCCCAGAATTGACTGGACAGTATGGCTGAGAGTAGCTAAGCCTTTGATCATTCCACTATATTGCTGTTATTATGTACTATGTTTTCCTGGTTCTGCTATTTCACTCTGCATCAGATGTTCATGTAGGTCTTTCCAACTCATTCTGAAATCACAAGTTCATCAATTTTTTCCAGCAAATTAGCATTCCATCACCATCATTTCCCATAATTTGTTCAACCTTTCCCCAAATGATGGACATCCCTTCAATTTCCAATTCTTTGCCACCACAAAAGGAGCAGCTATAAATATTTTTGTACAAGTAGGTCATTTTCTCCTTTTTCAAAAATCTCTTTAGGATTCACATCTAGTAGTGGCAATCCCAGATATGCATAGCCCTTGGGCAAAGTTCCAAATTTCCCTCCACAATGGTTGGATCAGTTCATATCTCCACTAGCAATGCATTAATGCCCAAATTTTTCATATTCTTTCCAACATTTAACATTTTCCTTTATGTAATATTGACTGATCTTATAGGTATGATGTAGTATCTCAAAATAGTTTTAATTTGCATTTCCCTAATCAAGGAAAAATTAGAGGACTTTTAAAAATATGATTATTGATAGCTCAGATTTCTTCATTTAAAACTGCTTCTTCATATACTTTTACAATTTTTCAATTGAGGAATTACTTGTTTTCTTATAAACTTGACTCAGTTCACTATATATTTGAGAAATAAGATCTTTATCAGAAAAAATATTATAAACACATTCCTTTGTTGTTTCCTTTCTAAATATTGGTTACTTGGTTTTGTTGTACAAAACCTTTTAAATTTAATATAGGTAAAATTATTAATTTATGGCTTGTAATGCTATTTTTTTCTTTTTTTACCCTCCAGTTCATGAATACCAGGTCAATTTTCCTTCATAATTTCTTGAAAAATGATATCTAAGCTCTTTTATTGCTATGGGTTTCATGTAGCCCAATAATAAATTTATTATCTCTCCAGGATTTATGTCCAAGGTTAATTGCTTTTTTCTTTTAATTAATTAATTAAGAATATTTTTCATTGTTATGAGATTCATGTTCTTTCCCTCCCCTTTTCTGTGCCCCCTCCCTGACCTGATGAGAAATTCCACTGGGTAATAGATGTATCATTTTTTAAAACCTGTTTCCATATTATTATTTTTAATAGAATGATCATTTAAAGTCAAAATCCCCAATCATATCCCCACTTAATGATGTGATCAATCATATCATTTTCTTCTGAGTTTCTACTTCCACAGTTCTTTCTCTGGATGTAGATCGCGTTCTTTCTCATAAGCACCTCAGAATTTTCCTGGATCATTCCATTGCTGCTAGTAGAGAAGTCCATTATATTCTATCTTTCCACAGTGTATCCATCTTTGTGTAAAATGTTCTCCTGGTTCTGCTCCTTTTTCTCTGCAACAATTCCTGGAGGTCTTTCCAGTTTATTATTCCTTTAAGCACAATAGTATTCCATCACCAACATATACTTGTTTAGCCATTCCCCAATGAAAGGGCAGCCCCTCAGTTTTCAATTTTTTGCCACCACAAAGAATGTGACTATAAATATTTTTGTACAAGTCTTTTAACCTATTATCTCTTTGGGGTACAAACCCACCAGTTGTATGACTGTATCAAAGGGTAGACAATTTTAAAGCCCTTTGGGCATAGTTACAAATTGCCATCCAGAATGGTTAGACCAATTCACATCTCCATCAGCAATACATCAGCATCTCAATTTTGCCACACCCCCTCCAACATTTATTACTTTCTTTTGCTGCCAATCTGATAGTTGTGAGGTGGTACCTCAGAGTTGTTTTGATTTGCATTTCTCTGATTATAAGAGATTTAGAACACTTTTTCATGTGCTTATAGATAGGTTTGATTTCTTCGTTTTCTTTTTTGTTTTGATTTCTTTTTTTCCTTTGTTTTCTTTTCTGAAAACTGCCTATTCATGTCCCTTGCCCATTTATCAATTGGGGGATGTCTTGATTTTTCATACAACTGATTTAGCTCCTTATAAATTTGAGTATTTAAAACTTTGTCAGAGATTTTTGTATTAAATTTTTTTCCCAATTTGTTGCTTCCCTTCTAATTTTGGTTGCATTGGTTTTGTTTGTACAAAAACTTTTAAATTTAATGTAATCAAAATTATTCATTTTACATTTTGTAATATTCTATATCTTTTGCTTTGTCTTAAATTCTTTCCTTTCCCATAGATCAATAAGATTTAAAATTAATATACAATATTTCCAAATGTTATATCTAACAAGATTAATTAATAATAACTTGAAGAAAAAGAAAATTTAAAAAGCTAGAGTAAAAGCCTGAGTAAAGCCAGATCACCCAGCCATGCACATGGGAAAAAAAAAGAGAAAAAGAGCACAGCTTACTGCAAACTTATAAACAACATGTGAAGATGCAAACATGGGGACGTAGGGAAAGGAATGTTGGGAGTTAAAGTCCAAGGGTACAAGATTTCTAATTATACAGCTCTGACAGATATACTATTCTGTGTTCACCTAATTTACTTATAGTTTCCTTTTTTATATTTGTCATTCACGCATTCTGAATTTATCTTGGTATAGGGTGTGAGATGTTGATCTACACCTAATCTTTCCCATACCATTTTCCAATTTTCCAAGCAGTTTTTGTCAAATAGTGGGTTCTTGTCCCCAAACCTGAGATCTTTGGATTTATCATACACTATCTTGCTGAGGACATTTTCTCCAAGTCTATTCCACTGATCCTAGTTTCTATCTCTTAGCCATTACCATATTGGTTTGAAAACCACTGCTTTATAGTACAGTTTAAGATCTGGTACCACTAGGCCCCCAACCTTCATATTTTTTTCATTATTTTCCTGGATATCCTTGATTTTTTGTTCTTCCAAATGAACTTTGTTATAATTTTTTCTCGTTCTATAAAAATTTTCTGGTAGTTTGATAGCTATTGAAATTACTAAGTAAATTAATTTGGGTAGGATTATCATTTTTATTATATTAGCTCATCCTACCCATTAGCAATTAATATTTATCCAATTATTTATGTCTAGTTTTAATTATGTGGAAAGTGTTTTATAGTTGTGTTCATATAATTCCTGTGTTTGTCTTGGCAAATAGATTCCTAAATATTTCATACTGTCTTGAATGATATTTTTTTATTTTTATTTTTTTAATATTTTTAAACCCTTAACTTCTGTGTATTAGTTCCTTGGTGGAAGAGTGGTAAGGGTAGGCAATGGGGGTCAAGTGACTTGCCCAAGGTCATACAGCTGGGAAGTGTCTGAGGCCAGATTTGAACCTAGGACCTCCTGTCTCTAGGCCTGGCTCTCAATCCACTGAGCTACCCAGCTGCCCACTGTCTTGAATGATTTTAAATGGATTCTCTCTTTTTAACTTTTGCTGCTGAGTTATGTTGGGAATTTATAGATATGTTGATTATTTATGTGGTTTTATTTTGTATTCTGCAACTTTGCTAAAGTTGCTGATTATTTCCATTAGCTTTTTATTTGATTTTCTAGGATTCCCTAAGTAGACAATCATATCATCTACAAAGAGTAATAGTTTAGTTTCCTCATTACGCACTTTAATCCCTTCAATTCCTTTTTCTTCTCCTATTGCTATGTCTATCATTTTTAGAACCATTTTAAATAATAGAGGTGATAATGGGCATCCTTGCTTCATTCCTGATCTTTCTGGGATGTTTCCTAATTAATCCGTTTCAGAAGATGCTTGCTGGTGGTTTTAAATATATACTGTTTATTATTTTTAGTAAAGTCCCATATATTCCTATATTTTTTAATGTTTTCAGTAGGAATGTGCATTGTATTGTGTCAAAGGTTTTTCTGTATCCATTGAGATAATCGTGTGATTTCTGTTTTTTTTTTTTTTTATTTATTGACATGGTTACTTATGTGGATGGTTTTCCTAATATTAAACCATCCTTACATTCCAGGTATAAATCCCACCTGGTCATAGTGAATAATCCTCATGAAAACTTGCTATAGTGTTTTTGCAAGTTTTTTATTTAAGATTTTTGCATCTATATTCATTAAGGAGATTAGTCTGTACTTTTGTTTTGTTTTGTTTTTCCAATTTTGGCCTGCCTGGCTTTGAAATAAGTACCATATTTGAATCAGAAAATGAATCTGGTAAAACTCCTTTTTAGCTTATTTTATCAAATATTTGTATTAGTTTGGGAATTAGTTTTTCTTCCAATGTTTGATAGAATTTACCTGTGAATCCATTTTTTCTTAGGATTTTTTTCTTAAGAAGTTCCTTGATGGCTTGTTCAATTTCTTTTTCTGAGATGGGATTGTTTAATTATTCTGTCTTTTTTTGGTTCTTTCACTCCTATATTTGTTTTGTGATGATATTTTCCTCTTGGTCAGAGAGGATTTTTGTGTTGACAAGGAAGTGCTGCCCTTGTTATTCCTCTATCTTGGCCCTACCCCTGAAAGATAATTACAATTTTTAAGAGTTACGAATTTCAACTTTTCATATAGGAATGCAAGTCATTTGAACTTATTTGGTCCCTTTATTTTTTTTTTTCATTCTTAATTACCTTTTGGTAATTCTCGAGTTCTCTATTTGAGCATTAAAACTTCTGTTTAAATCTTGCCTTTTCTTCAAGAATGCTTGGAAATCTTCTATTTTATTAAATGACCATATTTTCCCCTGAAAGAATATAGTCAATTTTGCTGGGAAGTTGATTCTTGGTTGTAGGACCAGTTCCCTTTGCTTTCAGAATATCATATTCCGTGACTTCTGTTCCTTCAGTGTGAATGCAGCCAGATCCTCTGTAATTCTGATTGTGGCTCCATGATATCTGAATTGTTTCTTTTTAGCAGTTTGTAGTATCTTTTCTTTGAGTCTGGAAGTTCTTGAACTTGGCTACAACATTCCATGGGCATTGAAAATTGAGAATTTAATATAGGAGGTGATCTGAGAATTCTTTAAATCTCTACTTTACCCTCTTAATCAAGAATATCAGGGAAGTTTTCATGAATAATTTCCTGTAGAATGATGTAGAGGCTTTTTCTTTGGTCTTGATTTTCAGGTAGTCCAATAATTATTAAATTGTCTCTCCTAGATCTATTTTCCATGACAGTTGTTTTATCAATGAAGTGTTTCATATTTTCCTCAACTTTTTTTCATTCTTTTATTTGGTTTTATAGACTTTTGCTGCCTTGTGAAGTCATTCACTTTTAATAGTTTGATTCTAATTTTTAAAGACTGAATTTAATCCCTGACTTTTTGATCTTCCTTTTCCTTTTGATCTATTTTTCTTTGTAGGTCATTGTTTTATCTTTTACTTTTTTTGCTTTGTTTTGAAGCTGGTCAATTCTGGCTTTTAAAACACTATTTTCTTGTTTTAGTTTATGAGCCTCTATTTCCAGATGACCTATTTTGCTTTATATGCTCTTTTCCCAATTTTCTTTAACCTCTCTTAATTGTTCTTTTTTAATTGTGCTTTGAGTTTTTTGAGAGCCTGAGTCCAATTTGGTGAAATTCCTGAGTTTTTGCTTCGTGTTCCTTGGTCCTCCTCTCTTCCATTTGTTCTTTGTTCATTACCCAGATAGACGCTATTGATTGTAATTTATTTTCTCTTTTTCTGTTACTCACTCATATTTTTTCCTTCTTCACATCCCTCCACCCTCATCATTGGCTATATTATTGCTTCTCTGTTTATTTGCTGGATCTGTGAGTTTGGGCTTTTGGGCTTTGAAGGGGCTTCTTCTCTGCTTTGCTCATTAACCAGATTAGTATGTTGTATTAATGTGCTGAGAGGCCAGATCTTCTCCAGCTGCCAGCAGAGGATGAAGGTGAAGGTAAAGGTGTGGAGGCTGAAGGTAGTTACCTTCATTCATCCTCTGTCCTCCTATCTGCAAGCTGCCTCCCTGCCAGTCACTCAGTCAGAGCCCTGAGTTTCCCTTGGTAGTTCTAAGGTACTCCTTTTCAATTTTAGCATTTTGCCCTGGAATTCCAGTCAGCCAGATACTTTATGTGGGTCTAAGTGCCATAAGTGGGGGAGTGTGAAAGGGAATTCTTTATATTCTTTATTTATTTTGAATTAAGACTTGGTTAACACTAACTTAAGTAACCCTACTTAGTACCTTTCCAGATATGAAGTGTGAATCAGACTTTCTTTTAGTACCCTTACTTACTACCTCACCAGACTCTAAGTAACAGTGCTCACAAGTTCTTTACTAAAGTGGGTAACAATTTAATCAGTCAGAAAATCTTGAATCCTTTTCATAAGAGTTTACTCCTCTAGAGGATGAGAAGTGGATTCTGCAAGACACTGCCAACTTGGTCAGTGCTAGACAATTTGAAAGCTGTGATTGGCACCTGTGAAAAGGGGAATGGACAAGAGGTCACTATAAAAGCCCTGAATTTCTGGGGCTATAAGTCAGGAGTTGTTCTTGACAGGTCATCCTCTTCAGCTCGAATTGTCTCTTGGAGGGAACTTGGGTGAGGGAATAGCTGGTTTTCCTTTCCTGACTTCTGGAGAGAGATTAATTCTGGTTGAGGGTTAACAAGT
Organism: Gracilinanus agilis; assembly: GCF_016433145.1. Taxonomy (NCBI): domain Eukaryota; kingdom Metazoa; phylum Chordata; class Mammalia; order Didelphimorphia; family Didelphidae; genus Gracilinanus; species Gracilinanus agilis. Next base: position 72,240,072 of record NC_058130.1, read on the forward strand.
CATGCAGGGCTGAGTTGAACACCAGATCAATGATGAATGTGATAGGCTAAATATCTTCCCCAGCCTCTTTTTTTCAACTTTCATTCTTTCCACCTATTTTGTAAATAAAAACTATTGGAAGTCATTTTGACTTGAGCTGTAATATTTTAAATCAGCAACCACCATATTTTTTATAATTTTCAAATAATTTAGTCAAACCTTTAATTTTAATTCCTTATAGGAGAGGATTTGCATCTTTCCCTTATTCCTGAGAATTCAACTTTTATGTGTGTACCTTTCAGGTTGGCTCGAGTAGAAGAGACCTGTGGCTCTGTCTTGTTGAGTTTGAATTTCTATTTTGTACCCTTGTTCTTTTTTTTTTTTTTTGCTAGCTCTGTGAGACTGAACATTTCTGCCCTCTAGAAACTTTTTCTCTGCATTATTAATAAACAGGATTAAGCCAGTTCAGCTTATCTGCACAGCTGAATGTGCCCTAGGGCCAAAACATTCAGATGTAGAGGCCTAAGATGGAGGTGTGGTGGCTGAAGGCTGCAACCTGCCTGCCCTCTTCTCTGCTTTTCTCCTCCAGCTAACTCATTGCCTGTTGTGGTCAGAGCCCTGAGTTTTACATAGTTGTGGTAGCAAGGTACTCTGTCTTTGTTGGAGCCCTCACCTTGAGATCCCACCAATGAACCAAGTCTCAGCAGAGTAGGTGGGGAAGGGGCACTTGGACCTTACTTCTTTCTTTTCCTTAAACCTGAGAATGTAACCTTCTCTGAGTATCTTTGAAGTTAAATAAAGCAGGTGGGTTCCACAACTCTGTCTTGCTGTTGGGTTTGTTTTTCTGTCCCAATTGAAGAACTTTGTTTTTGATTAGTGTGGAAGGGTTTTCGCAGAGGAATTCACTTGCTGCTTCTAAGCCTCCATTTGACTTTGCTCCTTCTCAGTTGCTTTTCAAATGAGGTATGTCACATTTTCTATATTTTTCTTCTTTTGATTCTTATTGTTTCTTCATATTGTATGGAGAAATTTATCATCCACCTGGTCATTTCTAAATTTTAAGATAAGATTTTCTTTAGTGAGTTTTTATATCTCCTTTTCCATTTGGCCAATTTCATTTTTTGAAGAGTTCTTTTCCTCTTTATTACCTATATGAACAATTCTGCCTTTCAACTAGTTCTTTGCTATGCATTTTTATTTACCTTTTCCATTTGGCCAATTCTGCTTTTTAAAAAGATCTTCTATTCCTTGGATTTTTGTGTCTCTTTTACAAGTTGTCCTATTCTGCTTTTTGAGGTATTAATTTCTTTAGCATTTTTTTATCTTTTTACCAAGCTGTTGACAACTTTTTTTAAAATTTAAACATTTATTAATATTCATTTTTAACATAGTTACATGATTCATGCTCCTACTTTCCCCTTCACACCCTGTACTCCCCCCACCCATGGCCAATGCACATTTCCACTAGTTTTGTCATGTGTCCTTGATCAAGACTTATTTCCAAATTGTTGGTAGTTGCATTGGTGTGGTAGTTTCGAGTCCACACCCTCAATCATGCCCACCCCAACCCATGCGTTCAAGCAGTTGTTTTTCTTATATGTTTCCTCTCCTGCAGTCCTTCCTCTGAATGTGGGCAGCGTTCTTTACCATAGATCCCTCAGAATTGTACTGGGTCATTGTATTGCTGCTGGTACAGAAGTCCATTACATTCAATTTTACAACAGTATATCAGTCTCTGTGTACAATGTTCTTCTGGCTCTGCTCCTATCGGTCTGCATCATCAGTTCCTGGAGGTCTCTCCAGTTCGCCTGGAACTCCTCCAGTTTATTATTCCTTTTAGCACAATAATATTCCATCACCCGCATATACCACAGTTTGTTCAGCCATTCCCCAATTGAAGGACATACCCTCCTTTTCCAGTTTGTTGCCACCACAAAAAGCACAGCTATGAATATTTTCCTACAAGTCTGTTTATCTATGATCTCTTTGGGGTACAAACCCAGCAATGGTATGGCTGGATCAAAGGGCAGGCATTCTTTTATAGCCCTTTAAGCATGGTTCCAAATTGCTAGCCAGAATGGCTGGATCAGTTCACAGCTCCACCAGCAATGCGTTAATGTCCCAATTTTGCCACATCCCCTCCAACATTCATTATTCACCCCTTCTTTCATTTTAGCCAATCTGCTAGGTATGAGGTGATACCTCAGAGTTGTTTTGATTTGCATTTCTCTAATTATTAGAGATTTGGAACACTTTCTCATGTGCTTATTGATACTTTTGATTTCTTTACCTGTGTTGACTACTTTTTTTATAATTTTTTTGCCACGCTCATTTTTCCCCCAATTTTTATCATACCACTTTTCATTTTAAAATACTTTTTGAGCTTCTCTTTTAATTCTTTTTGAGATTCAGAGCAATTCATATTTTGGGGGGTTGGATTTTACAACAGTAGTATTGACTTTGTTGTCTTGTGCCTTTTTATGGTGTATAATTTGTCCTATTTTACCTTTTCCTTCAAGTTTCTCTTAGTACCATTCTCTTTTTTTGTTCCCTCGCCAATTTTTTTTGCATATCATCTTAGACAGTTTAATATCAGCCTATGTATATTTCTTCTATCAACTATGACAATGAAAACAATATTTAAGAGTTACAGATACCTTTTTTCATATAGGAATATAATCAATTGGACCTTATTAAAGCCCTTACAATTTTCTCCTCTTTATTATTTACCTTTTTATGGTTCTCTTGAATTTTGTATTTGGACATCACATTTTCTGTTTAGATCTCTTCTTTTCCATAGGAATGCTTGGAAATCTTCCATTTTATTAAATGTCTAGTCACTTATAATGGGTCGGTGATTGTTGGTTGTAGACCCAGTTTTCTTGCCTTCCTGAATATCATATTCCAAGCCTTGTGGTATAAAAGGGAATTCTTGGTTCTCTTTGAGGTCACACTTGTGAAAAGGGAATCCTTTGTTTTCTTTGCCTTGTTGGAGTTAACTTTGGTTGGCAATAACTTTGAATCAACACAAGCTTGAACTAGGTGGAAGAAGCTTGAAAACCATGTAGTGATTTCACACCTTACTTGATGCTAGGTTAGAAGAAGAATTCACACACTCAGTGAGGTGTGAATCAAAAGGTGACAACTCAGACTATTTGAAAACTATGAGTGGCCCCATAAAAAGTGGCAGGGACAGGAAACCACCATAAAAGCAGGCAGTCTAGTGAAGGAGGCTAGTAGAGAGTGAACTCCAAGAAGAGAGTCACTCCAAGAAATAGAGAGTGAACTCTAAGAAGAGAGTCAATCCAAAAAGGAAGTTGGCTTCAAGAAGAATGTTGGCTCAAAGAAGAAAGTAGGCCTCAGGAGTCACCTTCAGCTCCAGTCATTGCCTTGTGTGAGTGGATAGTTGGTTTGCCCTTCCTATCTTCTGGAAATAGTTTAATTCTGATTGAAGGTTAACAAGTCCTGAACTAAAGCAATATTTAGTTAGATAGGTTAATGTCTTTTCTACCCTTTTGAATTTCACACACACACACACACACACACACACACACACACACATATATATATATATACATATATATATATATGTATATATATATATAAAGATTTATTATTTTCATATATTTAGCCAAATCATTAATTTAAACACTTACAGTGGTCCTTTAGTGTGGAAATTTTGTGTAATCTTGACTGTGACTTCTTAAAAACTGAATTATTTCTTTCTGTCTGTTTGCAGTAATTTTTTTAAACCCTTACCTTCCATCTTGGAGTCAATACTGTGTATTGACTCCAAGGCAAAAGGGTGGTAAGGGTAGGCAATGGGGGTCCAGTGACTTGCCCAGGGTCACACAACTGGGAAGTGTCTGAGGCCAGATTTGAACGTAGGACCTCCTGTCTCTAGGCCTGGCTCTCAATCCACTGAGCTACCCAGCTGCCCTCTGTTTGCAGTATTTTTAACTTGGCCTGGAGGCTCTTGAATTTGGCTATAACTTTCCTGGGAGTTCTCTTTTGTTGATTTATTGTAGTGGGTGAAAAATAGATTCTGTCAATATTTATTTTGCTCTTTTGTTCAAGAATATCTGGGCGGTTTTCTTTGATAATTTCTTATAATATGATGGCCAGACTTTTTTTTTTGTCATTGTTGTTCCAGGCTTTTAGGTAGTCCAATAATTCTCAAATTGTCTCTCCTGAATCTGTTTTCTAGGTCAGTTGTTTTTTTCAATGAGATATTTCTTGTTTCCTTCTATTTTTTCATTCTTTTGATTTTGCTTTATTAATTCTTGTTGTCTCTTGAGATCATTACCTTCTATTTGTCTAATTCAAGTCTTTAAAGACCACTTTTAAGCTATAATATTTTGATTTTCCTTTTCAGTTTGGTCTACCCTGCTTTTCATGGCTTCCAGCTGGTCATTTCTGGTCTCTAATATGCTTATTACTTCATTTGATTAATGGGCCTCTTTTTCTATTTGGGCATTTTTGTCTTTTAAACTTTTATTTTTCTTTTCCCCACTTTTCTTCCCATTTTTCATCTTTCTTATTTGATTCTTGAATTTATTCCTTTTTGAGTTTTTCCAAAGTTTTTGAGCAATTTCCTTATTTTTTTGTTTTGTTTTTTGGAAAGTTTGGATGTGTTTGCTTGTTTGTCATTCTCTGCTGTTGCTTCTGTATTTTTCTCCTTTTTCCATAGAAATTTTCCAGGTCAAGAGCTTTTTTTGCTGTTGCTTACTTCTTTTGCTTTTGGAAGACAGACAATACTATTTCTAATCTTCATTTTACAGAAAAGAAAACTGAAACTGAGAGAAATTCTCTGATTTCCCTGGATTTGTATAGTTATTAAGTGTCTTAAAGATCGTTGGTCAATATCCCACCATGAGTGGCAGACTGATACCTAAAACTTTCTATTTTCATGTTCTTTATTGAGTGCCTTTTCTTCCCATCTGTTAAGTTAAAGTATAAACTACAAATTGTTTAGGTCAGTGATGGGAAAACTTTTTAAAGAGGGGGGCCAAAAGAAAGAAAATGCTCATCTGTCAGTCTGTTTCTAATGCAACTCTTTCGAAGTTTCATTGTATTGTGTCCTACTCATTGTATTCCTCAGATCTGGAATAATGTCCTGCAGCCAGATAGAACAATTCAGGGGGCTGCATCTCGCCCATGGGCCATAGCTTGCCCAACACTGAGTAAGATAAAGTTTATATTTCTATCTAGCTTGATTTCTCTTTTGAGAGTCACACCTCTGACTCTTTGCTGTGTATATTCAGCCCCATATGGCATCTTATCTACAAAATGTTGAAAAAGTGTGAACAAAATATTATTTTCCCCCAAAACCTTACTCTTTCCTTTATCTACCTTATTTATCAATTAGCAATGAGCAATCTTCCAGTCTGCCAAGTTAAAACAAAAAACTTACACTTTTTTCTTGATCGCTTCCTTTCCTTCATTTTTCTATCTTATGCGATGTTGAATTATGTTGATATTCTCTCATGGTAATTTTTTTGATTCCCTGGATCACCTTCCTAGGATATACCATTATTTTTTTATCACCCAGCCTATTAGACTAACTTCCTAAATTATCTCCTTGCTTCTAGTCTCATCTCATTCTAAGTCCTTTTATTCACTTATTTCTACTTCCTTAACTGTGGAATTTAGCCCAACCTGGCTTTATCCACTCAGAGTTTTGGAGGCATTTTCGTTTGGTTAATTTGTTTCTAATTGCTATTCTTAAGGATTCCTAGAAATTTCTGTCGACTCACAAAGGATTGGATAACTTTAGGGCGCTTCTTAAAAATGTGCTAAATGATTTGCCATTTTATAAAAGTTTGCTTTATGAAAAGAAATGTAAATTCTTGGATATTATTTTGTTCCTATTTCTACCAACTGTTACCTGAATGATATGGTCAGTTAGCCTCTTTGGGGCTTCCTTTTTTGTATGTAAAATGACTAACTTGAATGAGATCGTTATTGAAGTCCTCTCCAACTCTAAATAGGTCATTCTGTGACCATATTTCCATTTAACTTTTACTTATTCTTAGGAGACTGGAATGCTAATTCCCATAGGGAAAAAATACATGATAGTAGAGAGGAGTTCCTGGGATTAAAATCTAGAAAAGTAATTGCTTTGTGAATAATAACCTGATTTTTATTTTCCTTCCAAAATTAAATTAATTTCTTTCTAGAGATCTTGCTTTATTTTAGAAACACTAGCATTAATGCTCATGAGTCCTATTGTTAAAATCTTGGAGAGACTATAAATTCAGTGAAAAATTACTTCTTTGAAATGGCTTCATTACTGAATGAGTCTCTTATGAATCTAGAAATTATACTAATATATCAAAACATTTGTCCTTTGTTTAGAAAGAAGGTTAAAACATATTTTTTCTTGAGTTAAAAAGAGTAGTCTGTTAAATTATTATCTTGTGAGTACTCATTAAAGTATGACATTACATTTTTATGTTAATGAATATATAAATCATTTTTTGGTTAAGGATAAAATTAAGCTCATGGTTTATTTTATGCATTTTGCCAGTTGTCCTATATAGAGACGTTTTTTAGAGTTAGTATATAAGACATTTTTACAAGTTGAAGACAAAAATATTTGGAAATGAAATCAGATCTAGGTTCAAATTCTGACTATGCCACTTCTTAACTTCATCACAACGTTCTATAAGACTGGCAGCAATCCAAAGATCTACATAGTATAACTCATTGAAAGAAATACTCAAGACTTCATTTCATAAGAGATCATGTGCCTAGGGTCAATTCATTAGCATCATGTCCAGGGATTTTATTTGTTTCAAACTCTGCCAAAAGTAAGGAAGACTAAAAGGCAATAGACTAAAAAAGAATGTTTATCATGAGTTGAATTAGAAAGTAGTGAGCAATGGGTAATATTGTTTATCCAGTCCCCACTGCTTAGGGTTGTCAATTAAATTCCTTTTGTCCCCCAGGATTCTCTATTAAACTTCAGGGGTTTGGATTGTTCAGAATCTCTGCCATTAGCTGAAGCCCCTACTAATAGTGTTTCCCCAGGTGTAAAAGGGGTTCAGGGGTGCCTTTTCAGTTTCAGTTTCAACAGCCGGATTAGCTTTTATTTTTAAAAATGTACTTTAAAGGGATAATAATAAATATGGAAACATTTTTCAATATATAGGACATCATCTATTTACTCCTTACTCAAACGTTAAATCTTGGAAAAGGAAATGGATTAGAATTGTAGCACAACTCCTTTCCTATGTAGCACAATCCTATGTTCTCAAATGTCAAACCCCAGTGGGCTTGAGTTACAGTCAACCTGGGCTATCTCAATGCTTCTCTGCAATTTTGGCTGGCAGCCACATTGGCCAAGAAAACTACATTTGAGATTACCATGCATCAGTGATTCTGGGTCCAGTGAAGATTCTGACTCCTTCACCTGAAACTGAGGACAAATGTAACACAAGATACAAACCCCATTTATCAGGAATAAGGTATTAAAATTGTAGAAGGAAGAGAAGAGCCTCCTTTTCCTCTTCATTTCTTTAGTTTATGGTACCTTTTCTTTGGGTTAATATAATCTTCTCTTTAGGAGAAAAAGAAAAGATGCAAGAAAGAGAGCTAGACTATTGAAGACTATCAGATTAAATTTAAAAAAAACCACATATCTGGATGTAGCAATGCAGCCAATTGATGAGTCTTTGCCCAATTTTCTGATAATGAATTGATGCCTTCTCCCAGAAAAAATGAGCCTCCAGGTTAGGAAATCTGGGCATAAGCAAAGCACATGTCTGGTATGTACTTAGAAAGAAGATAGAGAAAAAGAACATGTGGTGTATAGAGGAAATATTTCCCTACACCTTAGAATACTGGTGAGACAGTGAGATGTCTCAGTGCCACGAAGAATAGATTCCTGGGCCAGCTGTCAGAAAAACTTGGGTTCTAAATTTTATTATATGATGGTGATGAAATATTATTGTGCTATAAGGAATGATGAACAGCATGATTTCAGAAAGAACTGGAAAGACTATGTTAGCTGATGAAGAGTGAAGTAAAGAGAACCAGGAAAACACTATACAGAATAAAGCAATATTATAGAATGATCAACTGTGATAGACAGCTATTATCACCCATCTGATGATCCAAGGCAATTCTGAGGAATTTATGACAGAGAATGCTATCCCCCACTGGAAAATTGTTGGAGTCAGAATTTAGATGAAAGTGAATTATTTTTCAAATGTTTATTTGGGTTTATGTTTTGAGGTTTTGGTTTTATGAGATTATTTACTTTAAAAAATGAACAATATGGCATTATGTTTTATATAATACATGTATAATCCAGATCAAATTGCCTACAATAACTGAGAGGGGAAAGTGAAGGGAGAGAAGGAGTTAAGTTTGATCATGTAACTTAGGGTAACTTGTATAAAAATTTATTATATATAATTGTAAAAAATGAAAATATAAAATGTTTTTAAAAAGAAAATCCTGAGTTCAAATCTGTGCTCAGACACTCACTAGCTATCACCTTGGGCAAGTAACAACCTTTTTGTGGCTTAATCCACAGGAGAAGGAAATAGCAAACTACTTCAGTATCTTTACCAAGAAAGAAGGGTTAATGAAAAATCAGACATGAATGAATTACCAATTAGTGTACAGATAATATGATATAGGTTGTACATATATCATATAACATGTGTTTCCCTAATCCTCATGTTGTGAAATAAGAGACCGTATTGTTTACACTAGAGAAAATTAATTGGGGAAATAAAGTAAAGAATGCTATATTTCAATTTGCATTCAGACTCCATCTGTACTTCCAATGGCAGTGGATATACTTTTTCACCATGAGACACATTGGAATGGTTTTGTATTCTTGCCTCATTGATAATAATTAAATTGTTTACAGCTGATCATTATATATTATTACTCTTGTTACTGTGTATAATGTTCTAATTCTGTTCACTTCACTTTGCATCACTTCATATGTCTCTTCAGGTTTGTTTGTTTTGTGTGTGTATGTATGATCATCTTGTTTGTCATATCTTATAGAAAAATAGCCTTCTAATCTAATATGCTCCCACTAGTTCAGGCATTCCCCACTTTATGAACTTCCCTTCAGTTTATAATTCTCGCCACCACAAAAAAGAGCTGCTTACAAATATTTTAGAACCTAGAATTTCTTTTCCTTTTTCCTTGATCACTTTAGGAAATAACACCTAATAGTAGTATTATTGGGTCAAAAGATATATACAATTTTTTTTTATCTGAGTATAATTCCAGATTGCCCTCCAAAATGGCTGGACTGGTTTACAATTGTACCAGCAACTTATTAGGGACCCTATTTTTCCACATCCTCTCTAATATTGGTATTTTTCCCTTCCATCATTTTAGGCAGTCTGATAATTTTAAATTGATTTGATTTGCATTTCTCTAACAAATAATGTTATAAAGCATTTTGTCAGTTTTTTATAGCTTTGATTTCTTCATCCAAAAATTATCTGTTTCTGTTGATCAGTTAACAATTGAATAGTGGCTCATATTCTTATATGTTTTATAAATTACTTTATATATATTTAGATATGAGACCTCTCTCTGAGGAACTATCTTTAAAATATGTGCTAACATTCATTTCTTTCCCATCTTAGCTATATCACTTTTATTTGTACAATTTCTTCTAGTTAAATATATTAAAAAGTATATGTTTTATATTTCACAAAGCTTTCTATTTCTTGTTTATCAATAAATCTTTCTCTAGCCTTAAATCTAATAGATAATATGTCCCCTGTTCTACTAACTTATTTATATCTCCTTTTATACCTAGGTTTTAAGAGATGCATTTTGATATAATGGTTTCTTCCTATTTCTATTATTATTTTTTTAGTATAAAAATCATTATTCTGAGAAGGTATCAGAAGGCTTCACCAGTTAGCCAAAGTTGTTCATGATACAAAAAGAGTCAAAACTATTTGATATAGACATTTTTGAAAATATGTATTCTAGACACATATGCTACAGAAAACTACCATATTACATGTAGATACATTAGTCTATTAGATAAGTATAGGTCTATATCTCTTTGACACTATGTTGGAAGGATGAAGTAAGGGGAATAGGAGGGAGTTGGATTAAAATCCTTTTTATTTTATAAGAGGTAACATTCATTTATGCATAAATTGGGAAAATAGCATTTAATGTCTTTAGTTACTTGCCTTGCTATTCTATTTCAAATGTTTTGCTATGTGATTGGCTGTTCATGCATGCACAGTCTATGACTAGAGTATATCCTGGAATGAAAATTTATACCATAATTAATATTATTATCACCTTAAAGACTTCCCTTTGAATGTGAAGAAATAACTGTTCACAGAATTGAATACATCCCTCATTTCTGATGTGACTGGAAGTAAGTCATTTATCTGAGTGGCTTCACTTTCTCTATCTGTAACATTAAGATCAAAATTCTTCTACTAGCTACCCTAAAGGGATGTCGTGAAGAAGCTACTGTATAACTAATAAAGGAAGCTATTATCTATCTTTTCTCTTGGAACTGAACAAGAAGAATATATGTATGTATATGTGTATATATATATATATGTATATATGTATGTAAATGGACAAATTTTATTTACTAGTAGGATTTTTCACTTTTCTCTGTCTTTGGCTGCTGACAACATAATACACAGACTTGGTTGCCAATGTCTGAGTCTTCCTACCTGGTTGACTTATAAGGACTTTTCTATCCTTACCAAAATCTTAGATGGATAGAAATTATTTCCTAGTGGAAACAGGAGCTATCCAAAATTAACTGGGAAGGAAACTCTAAGTTGAAAGGAAGAAAATTCACATTTTTAAACCGGTATCTGGAGGAAATGAAAAGCAGTCTGGTAGCCTTGGTCCTTTATGATTACAGAATATTGTTCATCATGCTTTTGTTCTTGTAGACATATTAGGGGCCCTGCAAAGGGAAGAACAGGTGGGGAAGAACAGGTAGGCAATAACAGGAGAGGGATCAGCATGTCATCTTCAGGCAGCCAAGTCTGTCCAGCAGTGAACTCCAGAGGATCTGAACTAGGGATATCATTAGGAAAAGATTCCCCATGTATGACTTATCATTGTGTAATCCAGTCCTTCATTTTATGGATTAGGAAATTGAAGGTGAAATGGTATATGAAGTGCAAAAGATGACAGAAGTAAGCGATGGCAAAGATAACATTTTAATCCAAGTTGAAGGAAATGAGTTTCCCATTGGTACAAAAAATTTCCAAGCATAGGTTGGATGATGGTTAATTATAAAAATATTCATCAAATAAAGTAAACAACACAATTTCTAAGGTTCTTATTGATTCTGTGATAATATTCTTATGTGATTCCCTTTCTTCCCCTGCACTGAATTTGCTCCACTCACGTCATTTGTCACTTACTGTCTTGTATTACAGCCTATAAAATATAAATAGTAAATACATACAACTCTTTTTTGGTTTAGAAGTACCTTATTTAAAATAAAGTGAAAAAAACATAGATGTTTGAAGTCTTTATAGGGGTCACTGGAGGAAACCATTACTTTTTATTAATTAAGAAAAGCTTCCTGGAAGCAGATTTTTAAGACTAATCCTGATGAAAGGGAGGTCAATAGAAGGAGAGACATGAATCCATTTTTTGAGAATATTTGAGGGACAATGCTAAGGACTAGGCAAAAAAAAATTATAATGTGTCATGATTACTTTTAACTTTTACCTGTTTGGATTTTGCAGGACCATTAAATTTAGCCCAATGAAAAATGTACAAAACACAACAAAAACAATAGTGATAGTCTTTCAGATGTAATAAAAATGTATTGGATAAAGTCTGGAGACACAGGTTGGCTGTTTTAGGATCCTATCAATATATATTGATATAGAGATCTTGGAAATCTCCAAGATCAAGCTGAAATAGTTTAGGCCTGAAAGCATCTAAACTGACCTGGGAACTTCTTTGTCTTTTGTTCAACACACTTATCTATAATTAAGAACACTATCTCTAAGGTATTTAAAAGCAAGGTGGGTAGGAATTTCCTGATTTGATAAAAAAAAATGTCCCCTGTGATAAAACAAAGAAGCAGGATTCAAAATCTCTACATTTACCTCCTGCAAAATATATACCAATGGGGCCTGGCAGGGTAGACCCAAGGAATTAACTGTCAGGCCAATAAGAAAGAGGATACACTTTCCTACAAAAGAGTTTTGTTTCTCTGAGTATCTTTTGCCTGAAAGGCCAACCTAAAGGTTTATTGCTTGTAAAGGACAGCATGCCCCTTCAATGAATGTTTTTTTTTTTCCTTAGGGAAATAGTCTAATATTATTTACTGGTTAAAAATTCCAGGTACTACATTCTTAAAAGACATTTAGCAATACAAGAAAGGGGATAAAAAGGACATAAAGAGGTTAAACTAGGAAGACATACCAAAATATCTGAAATAGCTCCTGGGTCCAGTTTATTATCATTTGAGAGAAATAGATATCAAGCACAAAAGCACTTGATGTTTCAGCTTGAGAAGAAGTATGCTTATGAATATTTCTAGAGATGGTGCCTCAGCAACTTAGGAAGAAGTTTTACTGTATTGCTTAATTGCCCTTTTTATTAAGAAATTGACTCTTATTAAACTCCTAATTTTCCTGTTTCTGATTCTGAATTTCAATTTGCCAGTGCAGTCAGAGAAATTCTCTCTTCTCTCCTCTCATTTCTTTGACCAATACATGTCAGTTCAATTTTTTTTTTTCAGCTTGGTTGCATAAATTAACTTTATGCTTTAATTTCTTTGCCCTTTAATAAAAGTGCTTTACTCACAGTGTTACTGTGAAGAACAAAGAAGATAATACATATAACAATATAAGTTCTTTATAAATGTTAGCTACCATCATCAACATTATCATAATCATTTTTATTAGTCCTATGTTTTCCTTTTAATTCCTCAGTTTTTGCTGTATACATCATACAGCACGCACAATTAGCTGGAGGAGAGTTCAGAGATAGTTTAAAAAGTTGTATGAAAAAAGGGAAATACTTTTTCTGCATCCCACTTATGCTTGTTGTAGGAAGCTAGATGTCAATGTAGGCATTGGATTGTGAATCAGAATGTTGTTTTTTCATTATTTTTCAATCACTCAGTCATGCCCAATTCTTCATTATCCAGTCTTGAATCAGACATTTACTATCACTTAGACTCAGCAAAATCCAGAGCCCTCTGAAAACCCTTCCAAAGCATAAAAAACACAGTGCTTTGAGGGGAAACAAAACAAAATCTAACAACAAGACAGAGCTGGAGGAATCCTCCTGCTGGATTCAACTTAAAAGGTATCCTAAAGAAGCCCAAATTCTCAGGTTTAAGGAAAAGGAAGAAGGAAGGTCCCAGGACTTCTCCCCCACTTACTGTACTGAGTCTCCAGCAGTTGATGGAATCTCTGGGTGAGGGCTCAAGCCAGGATGGAGTACCTGGCAGGCACAGCTGTGCCAGGCTCAGGGTGCTGACAGGAGTCAGCAGGGAGGCAGCTAGATGAGAAGCATGGGGAAGGCAGCCTAGAAACAGCCAAAACTCTCCATTTGCCTCCCCCTCCACAAAGTTTTGGCCTCAGGACACATCCAGCTCCTCAGATAAGCTCCACCCAGGCTTAATCTTATCAATAGGGTAGATAAGAAGCCTTCAAAGGGCAGGGAAACTCAATCTCCAACAACCCTCCTCCACTGACTGACTGAGAGCCTTGCTGACTAAGATCCTAGGGTAAAGGCAGAAAGGACTGTAGAATGCCTTGATAATAGGGCAGGAAGCACAGCTCCCTTTAGCCTCCATATTTTCACCTATACCTTCAGCTTCTGCTACCAACTGGGGAAGATCTGATCTCAGGGCTCATTAATACTCCATCAGCCTGGGGGGCAGCTGGGTAGCTCAGTGGATTGAGAGTCAGGCCTAGAGACCAGAGGTCCTAGTTTCAAATCCGGCCTTAGATACTTCCCAGCTATGTGACCCTGGGCAAGTCACTTGACCCCCATTGCCCACCCTTACCACTCTTCCACCTATGAGCCAATACACAGAAGTTAAGGGTTAAAAAAAATACTCCATCAGCCTAATCTAATCAATCAGCAGAACAGAGCCTTCTTAGGCCTTTGAAGACAGAATAGCCCAAAGCTACAGATCCAGCAAATAAAGAGAAAAGTAAGATTACAGTCAATGACAGAGGGGGAAAAAAGGAAAAAATATGAATAAACAACAAAAAGAGAAAAAAGAATTATAATTGACAGATTCTATCCAGGTAATGAATAAATCACAAATAGAACAAAGGAGGATCAAGGAATACCAGGAAAAAATGCAGAAATTCTAGTGACTTGGACATAGGCTTTGAAAGAACTGAAAATACGATTCAAAAAAGCATTTAAGAGAGGCTAAAGACAATTGGGAAAAAGAACTTAAAAATCAAAATATGTCATCTGGAAACAGAGGTACATGAACTAAAACAAGAAAATAGTGAGTTACTAGGCTTCATGGGAAATGCTCCCTCCTGGGAACCATCCAGGGATACCAATACCTCCTAGGAAAACCTTCTCAGCTCCTCTGGTAGAAGACTGTAATAGCCATAAAAGGCATATAATCTTTATATGTCTCATACATTACATTTTTACAAATGTGGAGGAGGGGAATAGTGCTATAGCACTTCACATCAGTTACTAAATGGACCCTTACCTCTTGTTATAAACAACTCAAAGGTGCTTTTATGGTGGTATCTTCTCCAACTCAGTCACAGGGGAAAGGTCCAAATATAGACAATGTAACAGAACATATAGCTAATAGCCAAAACACAGTGGCTTAAAATGATTCAGTGTAACTGAACTTAACAAATAAAATAAAATCTTATAAATAAGCGATCAGCAAATGCAATATACATGACACGATACAGGCACTGAGTTCAAGAGCTCTTTTTTTTCTTATTCTGATACAGAGATTTTTCATAAAACAATGAAGTCTGAAAAGGCTTAAAAATCCACCTCCAGACTCTTTAAGGTTCCTTCCTCTCCCCAGTATCATCATCCATGTAGGTTCCTTTGGATCACACCTCTGGGATCTCCCATAGTGAGGGAGAATTTCATGCTGAACACAGTGTGGAAGAATCCCATATTGGATGTATTGTAGAGACTGGGCAAGCCAGAATGACAAGGGGATATAGGGAGATGAATTTCTCCCCTGAATACCAGGATCTCCCAAGCTAATTGCAATGACCAGTGCACCCAGTAATGGAAAGAAAAAAAGACATCCTAAAACTGGGAGCTGTTTGAGATAGGTAAGAGATAGGTAATGCATCACTCTTTCATTGAGTGGGCCATGCTTTCAATTCTAATTCCTGTTTGTAGTTTGGAAGAGTAACCTACCTTCCCCTCCCACCAGGGGTAAAAATGCCAAGGAGCTGTTTGCTTCCCTTGCCACTTAGAGAGTTAAGAGGGTAGAAGGTCTCTTCAGGTAAAAGCCTTTTAGGAGACTAATTATTGCCTAAGGGAAACACACCTGGGCTTCCAAGGCAAGCAGCGAGAACTCAGCTATTGGCAATGAAAAGGAAAGAGGGATTTATACTTTCCCAGCTTGTTTGGAGAGTGGCTCAAAGGACTCCCAGCTTTTTGGCAGAAATCAGTCCAGTAACAACAACAGAAGCAGTAACAACAGCAGCAGCAGCAGCAGGTAGAGCAGAAGGATATTTCCTTTTTATCTCTAACTATTGTAGTTTCCTCTTAGACAGTGTAATATTGTATGTACCTGTAGTTAGAATATTTTTAAGGATACAAGATGATTATGTGAAGGTCTGTGACACATATGTGCTATAATGAATGACAAGTCAGAAATGGACTGACTGCCTCCTGGACAGTTCTAAGCAAAGCTAAAGCTGCAATTGGCCCATGTAAAGTAGAAGGAATTCACAGGAAGTGATGCAAAGAAGTGTCTTTAGAAACAGTTGCAAATTTGTGTAAGGGGGTTCTACACAGTTCTTGGCAGCTCTTTGAGTGTTTTTGAGGTTGGTGGAGGATCTGCTTCATGGACCTGGAGCTTGGATCTTTCCTCAGGACTACCACCTGGGTGAGTAAAAAGGTTGACTCCTTTTCCTGGCTTTTCGGGAGGTACTAGCCTCCAGAGAGGCCCCTCTTCTTGGAGGAGGCCTCATGGCTAGAACCCTTATTTCATTACCTCTGGGCCCCCCTTTGCTGAGAACTCTGATGCCCTGCCTGGTTTGGACCAAACAGAGTAATTATCTTCTCTTTCTCTCATTTCCCTGACTTTTGCTCTTTCTCCTTTTGTAAATAAACTACAATAAAAAGTCACCATGACTTGAGTAATATATTTTCAGTGACTACATTTTTATATATTTAGTCCAACCATTAATTTTAACCCTTAAACTCTTAAACAATAAAAATTTTTTATAAATCTAGAATTTTATGATAATAATACAATACCCCTGAGCATGGTGTTGACCAACACACAGATCACCCTGGGATATGTGGCTGAGTTATGAAACATAAGAATCAATTGTCAAAAGAAAATCAAAAACATCAAAAAAACCCAAATAAAAAGAAAAAAGTAACTTCAGGATGAAAGATGAAATATCAAAGTATCACGTGTAAAAATTCTAAGTAAGGAAAAATAAGCCTATAACAGATATTGGCTTAATCTACTACTTCTAAGGGGAAAACATTTTTAAATTTCATTTTCTTTTTAAGAGCTAAATATGCAGAGCAGATTAGTATATCTGCTTTAGTAAAGGGAGGGGAATTTCCTAGACTAATTAAATCATAGTTCTGCTAATCAAGCAAATGAAAAAGTATAATGTGCTATGTTTTTTCTTCAGAACCAAACATGGCCTAATGTATTATATTTTTTTGCCACAAGGCAATATGTTTACTTTTATCAGACAAATTTGTGATACTCTGGATATGTGGCAAGAATTTATCTCTTATCTCATGTCCTTATGTGAGGTTTGCTATAAGCTGTATTACTTTTATCCAGATGCTACTTTTTTCCTTTAAAATGACAGAAGTAGTTACTTTTGTCAGAGCCTTCCACTTTCTTTTATTTTATAGAAAACATAAACTTGAACTTTTATTTCCACACCTTACTTAGGAGGGGAAAGGGAGTAGGACATTTCTGTAGTTTTATCACCACCATTAAATTTGAAAATAATCTTGAAAAATTACTTGTTTTATACTCTATTGAGGGAGCCGTCTTATGAATCATTCAAATGGGCAGGTTTAGGAAGTAATATTATGATAGGTAATCACAACCAGAAAAAAGAACTTCTGTTTGATTGTTTCAAAGTGATTTTCCTGTCAACATGTTTTAGGTAAACCTGGTTTTCTGTTAGAGTTATGACACAGATAAAGATAGAACCTTCAGCCTGTATGCCAGAGATAACATAAAGGAGAGGGAGAGATTCCATTACCCAAACAAATCTTCTTAGAAACCACTAATGTTCCAGGGTAAAAATGGAGAAGGCCAGTAGCTATGATAATAATTTCTTTCTTGTATGGCAAGTCCTATGAAAGAAATAAGAGCTTTAAATGAAATGGTTATTTAGAAACAATAATATGGCTTGCAGTTTGAGATGCATAATTATATTTAAGTTTCATGGAAAGTTGAAATCCTATGTTTTCCTTCATTATTTTTCTTTATTTGTTATCATTTGAAGGAGTACATATCTGTGATTTCATTAGTATAAGGAATTTCAAAAGTCTAGACTCCCTACATTGCTGTACATAAGCCAAATATACTATTAGACACTAGAATATTAGAATATTGCCTTGGCTGTGGGTGATAATAAGATGGCTTTTGTAAGGTTGCAGACATATTATATGTCAGAGGCAGGAGTTGAATACAGATCCTGAAACCAAGGATCTAACCACTATGGAATATTTCCTTATTTTGTATGGGATTTGTTAGGATCATTTTTCAACTATATTGTTAAAACCCATTTAAACATTGTCCTTACTTTTAGTCAGATTTTGAGTCTTTTAACAGGATACGGGTGGGGGTACTAGAAGAAGTATAAGCAGACTACATTGTTCTTTTTGATTATTTTTTTAATTTTTAAGAATAGAAAACTTACGTTAAATCATTAATGTTCTGTTTTCTGTATTGTCTTCACTATTTAAATCACACATTCAAAGTCACTTGCTATTAACAACTATATCTTCTTCACATTTTCTAATTTTTCAAACTAAATCAAATTCTATTAGATACAAAGACCTAGATAGTTTGAGAAACAGGCATAAAATATCTTTTTTATTAAATTGAAAACTTTTTAATATTGTGTTTCATTTTCCTTCTTTGGAGTAGGTTATGAGTATTTATGCTACTATTAATAAAATATTTTTGAAAGTTCTTTTTAAAAATAGTCTTTAGACCAATATCACAAAATTTAATTTAATTCTTTGTAGTATTGTTGAGGTCCAAAATACTTTTCATTACTGCAGAAAATAGATTTAGTTATTAATTTATTTTGTCCTTGAGAATTTTTCTAGTTTAAAATTCGTCATCTCATGGTAAAGTCATGTTTAAACCTCTGTAATTATTTTTTTCTAGCATCATCCTCAATTAATTGAGGTATGGTCATCACTAAATTATACTTTAAATATTTCTGTGTTTGGAGTATTTGCTATATTTGCCACTCTTCTTGTATAGAGTTTTAGAAACTAGGGTAACTTCTTTACCTAGATAAGGTATCTGAAGAGAAACCAGTGGATGTTGGTGACCATAATGGTAGAGTAATTTTTCTCAAGTACAAAAACTAAATATTTTGCAATGTATGATCAACACCTAGAATTAATGGTTATTTTTTCCTAAAAGTTTTAAAATATAAGGTATTGCCTAATTAACAAATGGTCAAAGGATATGAACAGGGAGTTCTCAGAAGAAGCAGCTAAAACTAACTTAACTCATATAAAATGATTCAAACAACCATTAATCATGGAAATACAAATTAAAACTACTTTGATGTACCAACTCATATCAACTAGACTAGTTAATATCTCAAAAAAATAAAAAGGCTAAATGTGGGAAGTGATGTGAAAAATTGGGACACTAATACACTTTTGGTGGAGCTGTGAACTGATACAACCTGGAGAGCAATTTGGAATAATATCCAAAGTGTCAAAAACTATGCATGTTTTTAAAAAATTTAATTATAAATTCTTTTGACCAAACAATAGCACTACTAGAATTGTATTCCAGAGAGAGCAAAAATAGTGGGGAAAGGACATATGTGTACAAAAATATTTAAAGAAGCTCTTTCTGTGTTGGCAAAGAGCTGGAAACTGAAAGGTTATCCATTAATTTGGAAATGGTTTAACAAGGTGTAGTATATGATTACAATGGAATACTACTTTACCATAATAAATGTCCAACAGGATGATCATGAGAAAACATTGAAAGGCTTATAAGAAGTATTTCAAAGTGAAGTGAACAAAACCAGGAGGACATTGTATACAATAACAACAAAAATGAAGAGTAATCCATTGTAAATGACTTAACTATCATCAGCAAGGAAAGGATGCAGGACAACTCCAAGAGACTCATGATCACCAACAAAAAATGATTTCCCACCCACATAGAAAGAAATGAGTCTGAATGTAGATTAAAGTCCTTTCAAAGAATAGAAGTAATGATGTTCTTCTAAAGGGTTATGAATGGCATTTTCCCATATAAGAATTAAGCAATTTGAGTTTTAGGTCACTTATGATTGGTCTTTCATAATTACCTTTGTATGTTTCTTATGGACAATTTTTTCGGTTTCCTCCATGAATAGTTGAAACTGATTTAATTCATTAAATATCTACTTTTTACCCTGTATAATTATGTTCAATTTTCCTGCGTATGTTATTCTTGATTGTAAACAGTTCTTTTGATCTTGAAAATATTGTGCTTCACTGTGCCCAAAGGACTTTAAAAGATTTCCTTTTGGTCCAGGAATATCACTGCTAGGTTTGTACCCTAAAGAGATAAGGAAAAATATTTGTAGTTATGCCCTTTAGAGTGACAAATAATTGGAAAATGGAGGCATGTACATCGAATGGGAGTGGCTGAACAAATTGTGGTATATGCTGGTGATGGAATACTATTATGCTGAAAAGAATGATAAACTGGAGGAATTCCATGTGAACTGGAAAGACATCCAGGAACTGATACAGAGTGAAAGGAGCAGAACAAGGAGAACATTAAACACAGAAATAATACATTGTGGCACAATCAAAAATAATGGTCTTCTCTTCTAATAACAATGTAATGATCCAGGACAATCTATAGAGATGTATGAGGAAGAACACTATCCACATCCAGAGAAAGAACTGTGGGAGTAAAAATGCAAAAGAAAAACATATGATTGATCACATGGTTTGATGGGTATATGAGTGGAGATTTTGATGTTAAAAGATAACTCTATTGCAAATATTAATATCGAAATAGGTTTTGAACAATGATACATGTATAACCCAGTGGAATTGTTCATCAGGTCAGGGAAGGGGGAAGGAAGAAAGGAGGGAAAAGAACATGATTTATATAAGCATGGAAAAATATATTTACTTAATTAATTAAAATTTAAAGAGAAACTATTGTGTTCCATGCCCTTCATTTTTTTAATATTGAGGCTACTAAATCCTGTGTTATTCTGACTTTCTCTACACAATATTCTTTCCTTGTGCTTATAGTATTTTGTCTTTAACCTAGGAGCTACAGAATTTTGCAAGGATATTCCTATGCATTTTCATCTTTGGTTCTCTTTTGGGTGGTGGATTTTTTTCAATTTCTATTTTTCCCACTGGTACTAGAATATCTGGGAAGTTTTTCTTTATAATTTCTTTGTGTCTAACCTCTTTTTTTAAATCATAACTTCCTGTGAGTCTGACTATTCTTATAATGAATGGTGGACAGAGGGCAGATAGAAATATTTTGAAGGATTTGGGGAGTCAGAAAGTTCAAATGATGTTAATGTGGGATGAAAGGGACTGAGTAATCTATAATAATGTCTATTGGCTGCAGAAATACATGGGCTAAAGAAACCCTTTCATTAGCAAAATCTTTTATTGTAGTACTTTCAGCAAAAGTAAGTTGAGAGGCAAGGAGACATTTCAATTGTTCATGTAAATAAAGTATTTTTTATTTTTTACATTTTTAAGATATAGTTGTAGTAGTAAATATTAAAAGAAGTAGTAGTAGTGGGAGGAAAAGGAGAGGGGAGGAGAATAAAAAGTAGTAAAAGATTTTCTCTTCCTTAAGGCCTTCAAGTCAAGGTTTGAAGAATTCATGTTGGATATGCTAGAGAGAAAATTCTTTTTCAAGAAAAAGTTTGGCTAGATAATCACCCTCTTCTGGAATTAGATGATTCTGTGACTGTTGTCTCTAATATTTGAATTATTTTCATGTGAAAGAGGGATTTATTTTGTTCAGCTTGACCACTGAGATTTTTTTGTCTGTTCATTTGTTTTTGTTTTGCCTGTTTTTGAAACTTCCTAAGATATTGTTGTTAGGGTTTTTTGCCCTCCACAAACCATGACCTCCACACTCTTTATAAGAGTAGTATTAAGGCTATTATTTCACTGAGTGGCAAGCTATAATAGTTGACTTCTAAATGCTCTTTTATTTTTAAGGGTCCAAAATTATATAGGTATAGTCATTTCAGACATAATCCTGCATCATTGATATAAAAATAGTGTTGGCATGAGAATAGATTTGACATTTTTCTGACTATTTATTGCTATTGTTGTTGGTAGTGAGTGAATTTTGTTGTTTTGGTTTTTTTTAGAAATGCCTACTGAAGGCATTCACCATAAAATTTTGGAAACAAAATGGATAATGGATTGCCTTTCTCAGTTCCTCATTTTACTTCAACTTCTAGGACTCATATTTGTGGGGGTTATAGTTATGTCCAAAATTATTCATCTATTGTCAAATTAATTATAATAACATCTCTAATTATATTGTAGGCTGTAATCCTTCATCATTCTAAAATGAAATCCTATGAAATTCTAAAACTGAAAAATTGATCTTCCCTACCCTCACAAGATGCCAAGCTGTGGAAATTTCAGGAATTATTGTTCTGAACATTTTTTTGATCTATGATCTCATCAATGTAAATATTCCTTCTGCAAGTAAGAATTTGACCCATCCATGTCTTTTATGCTCTATGATTTTTATTCTCATATTTCTGGTAAGATTCTATATTGACTTCCCAAAGTTCTTGAATTCTTTCTCTGAGTTAAGATTTCTTAAATCTCACTAAAACATAAGGCTTGCCTATTTTTTCAGTCTCAAATATCTCCAATGAAGTCTTTTATATATGTTATTTGTTGCAAATAACCATTGGTAATGTGCTGCAGTCTGCTTATACCCATCTTGCGTTTTTCCATTGCCCTCTGGGTTACCTGCAATTTTGATTCTTCTGAGATCATAGCGCCCCATGATTCATTGCTATGGAGAAGAACCTCCACTCTCTGCACTCTTGCCCTGTGAAGGAATGCATTACTTCAGAGCTCAAATCCCCAACTCAACACCAGATTAGTAGGACATTGGCAGGGTCAGAGGTGGCAAAAATATATTCATGGAATCCTCTACTAAGAAGCAGCTTTCAAAGCTGCTCAGGAAAAGGAGTTAGCTGATACATATGAGGCCAGCACAAAGGGCAATAGGTAATAGATGACTGATTGTAATTTATGCCCTGTTCAAAGTGAGAATTTGGAGCAGTGTGATGTACATCAAGGAAAGGATAAGGGAGTGAAAAGATTTAGAATGAGGTGGGCTTTTTCTGGTTCATAGATTAGCAATGTATATAAATTGTTTGAGATTCTTGTACTACAAGAAAAAGAGAAAATACATTTTTGATTGTTCAAGTCTCTCTAATTTTTTTCTGAAATGTAACTTTTTGATATTTAATATTATATTTAAAAGCCACCCAATGTAAACTAATTACATTAATGTCAAAAAATATTTGTATACTCATTAAAAGTCAGACTGAAATTTTCTTCATATTTTCAATGTCATTGATTCATTGATTCATCTAATCATTAAATAAACATTTATATCCCCCCCCCATTACATTGCTTACTTTAGGCATTGAACTGTTGTCTCCTCTAAAAATAATACAAAGAAAAGGAAAATATGAAAGCTATATTATATCAATATATAATCAAATAAAGAATAACATAAATGCTTTAAAATCATGTATAGTAGAGGTCACTCTCCACTGCTTTGATCTAAGCAAGTTTCATAGAGGAGGAGACATTTCAGATTAGTCTTAAAATACAAGTAGGATATCAACAGGCAAAGATGTCAAGGAAGAGAAAAGAAAAATTTCATTTTCAGGGGAGATTATGAAAAGGGCATGTTTACAAGGAATAAAAAATATTTAAGGAATCTCTTGGGAGAATAGTATAAGACTGGGAAATTAAAATGGGGAAGATTATCTTAATTTGTGAATTTTATTTTGTTATTAATTTTTAGTACAAGCTACTTATGGATCTAAAGGGAACATTATCTATATGGAATATCTAACAAAATACTTTAATTCAGGTAAGAATGTGCCGTATAAATAAACATAGGGAGAAAACTTGGCTTCTTATGGTGACTGATTCCCTTTACTCTGAGGCCTTGGATAAATCCCTTCATCTCTCTCAACCACAATGATCTCTTTTGTAAAATGAAGAATAGCACAATGTGATATGGGTCCTGTCCAGTACTGAGGTAAGAAGTATTCTGTCAGCCCTGTATGTCATATTAGGGGAACACAATCACTCCATAAATAAGTGACTGGTGCCCTTTTTTTTTTTTTCCATTCAAGACATAGGCAAGGGAAAAGTGGCAACTATGAGAAGACAATAAGCAATCTTGGAAGAAAAAGTAAGCAGTCTAGCAGAGCAAATGTTAGAAAAAAAAAATTGTTTTTCAAGCCAGTATAATTTGTAGCATAAAATATGATAGGAAGTTTTTTTTTGTTTTTGTTTTTGTTTGTAAAGAAAAAAAATCAGGACCTATGACTACTGCTGGGAAGCATCTGAAGGTGAGAGGCATTTCAAAGTCAATGATATTCATAAAACATTTAAAAGTATATATATATATATAAAATTTGGTAGATTGCCAATTAGAAGTTAGCAAAAACAGAAAAGTGCTAAAATATAAAAAATTAAGATCATAGGATCATAGATTTTGAACTGGAATTTAACTCAGAGGCCTTCTAATTTAAGCACAATTAAATGTTAACGTTTGATTATGTATGCCTATATTTACATACTTGTAGCAATAGCCATTTTAATGGATTGGAGGCTTAATGAATGTCTAAGTTTAAGAGGTGGTTGGTTTTGGGTTGGATATTCTCTTCTCAGTTCAAAGTGACAACTTTGTTTTATGGAGCCCCAGGTTTGCCTTTGCCCTTGGGTATTTGTCTTAAGGGAAGTTCCAGACTGACCTTGACTTGGACTGAACAATAAACTTTAAAGTATCCATTGATCCCAGTTTCAGAATTAGTAGATATAATCAAATCTTAAGTACCCTTTTGTCTTAGAAGTTTCTCCCTTTACATCAGAGGACTCTCTCAGGTAGCCCACAGGTTGGGATCATCCTTCCCTTCTCTCTTTTGTAAACCATTCTACTTAAACCTTTCCTTCCTTTATTCCTCAGAAGAGATATGAACCCATATTTTTCATCTCATTGGAAAAACCTTTTTCAAGGACCTTTATCCCAAAGACATTGTTCCCACAATCCCAGAGCTTTGTCTATGTGTGTCATCTAGCACATGCCTCTGTGTAGGGCAAATAAATTAGAGCATTGTCTTCCTTGTCTCCTTCTTTCTAACTATTTAAGTTGTTCTGTATATTTCAAGGTTGACAGAACCAAAGGACTCTGAGGATCAACTAAATCCGTGAGCATAACGGCCTGATACTAAGTCACAAAAAATGGTATGAAGTATCTAGCATTCAAATCTGTTTGTAGGAAGTATGTGAAGTGGAAATTGAGAGGACGTTGAAAATTTTAAGATATACCCACTTTGACCACTACTAAAAAATATGATCAGGGAAAACCATCACTTAAAATATAATGATTTATTGAAAGAGAGAAAGAGAGAGAGAGAGAGAGAGAGAGAGAGAGAGAGAGAGAGAGAGAGAGAGAGAGAAATGTGGGACACCATCTTAAGCTATTGACCTAAGACAAATGCCTAAAAACTCACAGAAAAATACCTTTTTTATAGGAGAATTCTAATATAATCAAGTCTCCCTAAAAGGATTATAACATTTTTACAATGTTTGGAGACAAAATGTTAAATAGCTTTATAATTTTTTACAGTGAACACATTCAAGCTAATTAACATCGGCAAGAAATTGGAGAATAGCTTTACAGTGGGTACATTGGAGCATTTTAATATTTAAAGAAATGATCAGAAAGTTGGAGACAGATACACAGAGAAGAGTTAGGGACTAGGTTATCTGGGAGGAGCTGATGTCAAGTCATTGGGTTTGACTACCTAGAAGAAGCCTCCAATATAATGGAAGAGACTTTTATGATAAAAGGGTAATTAAGATTGGTACTTGAGGTGTGATCAAATGGGGACTTTCAGGATCTAAGACCATAAACCTGGTATTCATGCCTGGGGCAATTCCCAGACAAACTCACACTTAAAGCTCTAAACTTTAGAGCCTTTGTGAGGATGGGGGTGGGGTCTTGAAGGAAAAAAATGGATGGTGGGGGACCAGCTTTCCTTACTATTACCTAGAGATTTTGATAATTAAGAAATTAAGAAAAACACATATCTTTGTACAGGTAGGTTCTTTTCTCCTTTTTAAAATTTCTTTTAGATACAGATCTAATAGTGGTATTGCTGGGTTAAAGAGTCTACATAGTTTTATGGCACTTTGGACATGGTTCCAGATTGGTCTCCAGAATTGTCATATTAGTTCGCCAGCAATATATTATTATCCCAATTTTTCTACATCCTCACCAGCATTCATTATTTTTCTTTTTTTTGTTATGTTAGCTAGTCTTTTGGGTGTGAGATAGTACCTCAGAGGTATTTTAATTTGCATTTCTCTAAACCAGAGTGATTTGGATGATTTTTTTTTATATGGCAAAGGATAATTTTAATTTCTTCATCTGAGAATTCCTTTTCATGCTCTTGGGTCATTTTTCAATTAGGAATTGTTTTTTGTTTTTATAGATTTAACTCATTTAGAAATGAGGCCCTTGTCATAGAGACTTGCTATAAAGATTGGTTCCAGTTTGTTGGTTACACTTTTATCTTAGTTGCATTATTTTTTTGTGTACAGAAACTTTTTAAATTTAATGTAATCATTTATCTATTTTACATCTCATAATGTTCTCTATGCCTTGTTTTGATCTAAATCTTCTCTCATGTATAGATTTGACAAGTCAACCATTTTGTGCTGCCCTAATTTGTTTATGGTATCACTCAATTTCTAAATCATATATTTTTCCTTCTCTGTTGTATATGGTGTATGCTGTTGATCTATGCCTAATTTCTGCCATACTGTCTTCCCATTTTCTCAGCAGTTTTTGTCACAAAGTGAGTTATTCTTCTGAAACTTAATTCTTTAAGTTTTTGAAACATTGAATTTCTATGGTCATTTACCATCATGTGTTAAATGCTTCCCCTATATGTCTTAGCCGTACCAGACTGTTTTGATGGTTACTGCTTTATGTTAAAATTTGAAATCTGACACAGCAAAACAACCTTTTTTTCATTATTTTCCTTGATTTTCTAGGCCATTTTTTCTTCCAGATGAATTTTGTTATTATTGTTCTAGTTCTATGAGACAATTTTGGGGTAGTTTAGTTATTTGACATTGAGCAACTAAATCAACTTAGGAAAAATCTTTGTTTTTATTATATTATCTTGGCCTATTCATGGTCTTGGTTGATAGATTCCTAGATATTTTATATTGTCTACAGTTATTTTAAAAGAGGTTTTGCTTTCTCTATCTTGCCTTTGGAATTTGTTGTAGTATAGAGATATGTTAAAAATTTTGTGCATTTATTTTATATCCTGCAACTTTGTTTTAATTGTTTCAATTAGTTTTTTAATTGATTCTCTAGGATTTTCTACTTATAACATCATATCATCTGCAAAGAGTGATGGCTTTATTTCACCCTTATTTATTCTCATTCTATCAATTTCTCCTTGTCTTATTGCTATAGCTACCATTTCTAGTACATTATTGAATAGTAGTGGTAAAAACTGGCATCCTTGTTTCATACCTGATCTTATTGGTAAGGCTTCTAATATCCATTACATATAATGTTTGCTGATGATTTTAGATAGAGATAATTTTCATATTCATTAATGTTTTCTTCCAAGGATAAGTCAATAAGGATTTAGCCTCAGGGCAGACACATCTACTCTCATTTTTATCTCCCATGAAATTACTACTAGAATCTTCCTTAAACTCAAAGTTGAGGCAGTCATAATTTGTATGCCTTTTGTCATCCATATATCAAACAAAGTCATTGGATAAAATAACTTCTAACATTCTTTATTATAATTATCAAATTTTCTGATAAAATAACTTAAATTGATTCAATTATTTTAGAAAATAGTAGCATATTTTCATGAAAAGGAGAATTTTACATATTATAAAAATATTAATTAATCAATAATGATTAGGTCTAAATTTTCAGAACAATGAGATGTCATGTAATGAATCTAATTATTTTCCAATTTAATATAAAAATATACTTGGATGAACGCTTAAGGGAAAAAACCAAGTTTATATATGCTCTTTTTCCAATTCATATTTTTGGGGTAGGAGGGGAACGACCTATACATAGAGACTGTAATACTGTAAATTAGAAAGGTTTAAGGAAAAAGGTGATTTTGGGGAGAGGATATAGGGATAAAAGAAGCTTATCTGGAAGAATTGGCATTTGAATTGCAACTTTTCATCATAGGAAAATGAGAGTAGATTTCTGGGAATATTGATAGCACAAGAAAACTGGAAATAAAGAGATATATAAAGCAGTGTCTAAGGGAAATAATGGGAGGAAGTTGAAGGGTTCATCAAGTATGTGGCAGAAAGTTTTATGAGTTGATTGGAGCTTTAGAGTGGTGAATAACTATTGAGTGCCAAAGAAAATGAACTTATATTTTACTTAGTGGGTAATAAAGAAGGAAGAAGAGAGAAGCATTTATGTGATGCCTAATATATGACAGACACTGTGCAAAATGCCTTTTTATAAATATTGCCTCATTTCATCTGCAAAATGGCACTGTGAGGTAGATGTTAACATTAATCCCATCTCCATCTTTCAAGTTGAATAAAATAAGGGAAACGGAGGTTAAGTGACTTTCATGCTTGGTGCTCTAATTACTAAAATATCTCTGAGAGTAGAGACATAGTGACTCTTGTTTAGTAAAGAAATTATATGAATGGCCAACGGTTATTAGGAAATTTGCCTAATTCCCTTTGATTCAGAGTCAGAACTGGGATGTAGTAACCAAAACTTTGTCTCCAACAATGTGAATAGACACCAATTATGAAACTTCATCTCTCACCCTAAGCTAATCATTTGGCTGACATCACTCTCTTGGTGCCTAGTTTCCCTAAAAGTAACCTCAGCAACTAGATGGCTCAGTAGATAAAGTCCTGGGTCTAGAGTCAAGAAGACATGAGTTCAAATCCAACCTCTAACACTCATTAGCTGTGTAACCTTGGGCAAGTCACTTAACCTTATTTGCCTCAGTTCTTCATCTATAAAATGAACTGTGGAAGAAAACAGGAAATTATTCCAGTATCTTTGCCAAGAAAACTCAAAATCGTGTCACAAAGAGTTGAAAACCCCGAAATTACTCAATAATAACAACAACAAATCTCAGAGGAATTACTCTAATAGTATGTGAGTCAAATGTCTCCCTGCTAAAGGTATTTGAGTGGTATTGAGAAAAGCCAGTAAAACCAGTAAAACGAGAAACCAGTAAAAGTTGAAAAGAGAGAATCTTGTATTGATACCAGAAAATCAGGGAAAAGACAAAGTCAGAAGATAGTTATTGGGTTTGATAGCCAGAAAGAGAGTAGAAGTGGAAAGAAATAAGTGAGGGAAGCTTGAAGAGATAAGATGGTAAAAAAATCATGAAGGATTTTAAATTCCAAACAAAGGTCCTAGAGGTAACAGAAATTTCTAGCTTCTCTCACGTTGCTTCCTTTAGTCAAAGATTCAAAGAGACAAAATAGAGGGAGTGAGAGAGCTATTATATATTATGAACTGTTGAAGAATATTCATTCAAATGTTATGAACCAAGATATGTAAGCTAAACACTAGTGACTCTGTCATATCCAAGGCAAAAATGGCAGAAATCTGCATTAGTGATTATATTAAAAATTAATGTTTATTGGATTTACAGTTGTGAAGAAACTATGATATCATGTTCTTTAAATTCATTATTTAGTATAAAAATAGAAATTGTCCTAAGTCTTATATAGAGTTTTAAAAAAAAAGATATCATTTGATCTCATCTTTTTTTTAAACTTTAAATTCATTGCTTTCATCTACTATATCATGATGCTTTAAATACAGATATTTTATCAAACAATTTTAGTCAACAACTACTATGCACAATTGATCAAATCTCACATTTGATCCATTGACTTGGTGGCACTATTCAAGTAACCTTAACAGACAAAGTGATTTGAAAATCTGTCATGAATTCATCTTCTCTAAATGAAACTGATTAACAATTTTAATTGAAAAAAATGACTCAAATATATATTACAGTGGTTCTCTCTTGTAATACAAAACCCAATTCTTATAGTAGAAAAGGAGGTTAATAACTTAATGTTAGGGTCATGGTAATGGTATGGGAATTTCAGGTTATCAGAGATTAGATTATAATGGTCAATAATATTGAAATGAAAATGATAATTATTATTAGCAACTCATTTTTATTTTAATATTTAGAAACCATTTTACTTGGATCATAATGTTTTATTTTTTACCAAAAAGTTGAGGAAATGGGCATAACTTCTCAATTTCATAATGCTTAGAATGATTGACTTTCCACTTGCTGATATATCTAGTAATGGCTAAAGCAGGGTTTGAATCTGGATATTAATGCTCCAAGTCCTGTGTTTTATACATATTTATTGAATTGATGTTTTGAGGTATTTTTCCTAAATTATTTACATTTATAGCACTGCCTTTCTATTGTTTAGTTAGTAAGTCAATAAACATCTATTAAGAACCTATGCTGTGCCAGACATTAAGCACTGATGATACAAATTCAAATAAAAAACAAAGATGGTGCCTGTCCTCAGAATCTTAAATTCAAATGGGGATGGGGGAAAAATTACAAAAAGAATCTGGAAAATCATGGCTAGAGCATCAGAGGAGAGAAGGTATCTACTATGGGTTTATGATGAAGAATTCCAAAGAGATCTAAATGAAGTATAGCTGGTGGAAGATGGGTAAAAAAACTTTATTGAGACTCAAATTAAATAGAAGCTCTGAAGCCTATACATCTGCTCTTCAATTAAAAAGTCCGATCAGAGGGGCAGAAGGTACTGATGGCATATGAGTGCCAGGTGAATTCATTCTTACAGAATACTAGGACTTCCTAATGATGAGTTTCCTCTGGAAGGAAGGCATGTTGGCGAGTTCCAAAAAAGTCTAAAAGAAGAATAGCTGGTGATAAAAATAAAAGTTAATGATAGCACAGCTATAAGAGATCATAAAATATATTTTATTTTATAATTTTAAAATTAATTTTATAGTAGGTAGGGATCAACATAAACTCTAGGTTGAAATATACATTATTATTATTAGGGATTGGGAGATTCAAATAATTCCAAATCTCGGTGAGAGTAAGACAATAATTTTATATTATCAGTAAGGCAACTGAAATTACCTTAATTAAATGACTTTTTTCATAGTTCTTTAACAAAGTATTAGATCCAGGACTTGAATCCATTTTTTTATTCCCAACTATTCTTTCTTTGACATCAGACATCCCTCCACAACATTGTTTAGTCCCAGTTCTTGGGGAGGGTGTTTTCTTCACTTTATAATTATAACAATTCTGCTAACAAAATTTCTCAAAACTGTGGGATCTCATCATTTTTGTTTAATATAATGGAGCTTTTTATCAACCTGGAGATGACCATGAATCTTCTCAGAATATTTTTAAGGAATACAATAAAATCCAGGAGATTACAAAGGAAATCTATCAAAATTAAATATTTATTTTTGAAATGTTCATTCTTCCCAAAATCAAGGATCTCTGCTTTATTTTTTATTAGAAAAAATTAGAGAATTACTGAACAAATTGTGGTAACTAATTGTAATGGGACATTATTGTACTATAAGAAATGAACAGGATGATTACAGAAAAAACTAGAAAGACTTACATGAACTTATACAAAGTTACATTGATAGAATAAATAGTGTATGATGCAAACAATAGTGGATAATGATCAATAATTCATAACTTGGTTATTCTCAGAAATACCATTATCCAAGATAATTCTGAAAGATCCATGGTTAAAAATGCTATCTAAATCTGAAAAAAATATAATGGAGTCTCACTACAGATTGGAGAATGCTAATTTTCACTTTTTTACTTCATATTTTTATATGAAGCCTCTTCCAGAACATAACCAATGTGGAAATGTATTTTGCATGAATGTATAACCTAGATCAAATTGATTACTGTCTCAAAGAGGGGATAGGAAAGAAAGGAAGGATGAAAATTTTGGAACTAATCTTAGTAAATGAATGTTAAAAATTGTTTTTACATATAATTGGGAAAAATAAAATGTTACATTAAAATTCACAAGCACTTTTGTTTCCAAGTTCTCTCCCTCCCTATATCTCCTCTTTCAACCATTGAAAAGGCAAGAAGTACAAAATCCATTATACATATGAGGTCATATAATATATCTCCACATTAATCATCTTAAGTAAAGAAGGAAAGAAAAATTAAAATGAAAACAATATGCTTCTATCTGGACTCAGAATTCATCAGTTCTCTTTCAGGAAGTGGATAACATTTTTCATATTGAATCTTTTGGTATTGTTTTAGATCGTTATATTGATTACAATAATTTAGTCTTTCATAGTTGGTTATCACTACAACATTGTTGTTATTGTGTACCATATTCTAGTTCTACTCATCTTATTTTTTATTAGCTCATTTAAGTCCTCCCAGTTTTTTCTGGAACTATTGCCTTTGTCTTTCTTATGACACAATAGTATTACATCATAATAATCTACCAGAACTTGTTTAGCCACTCCTCAAAATTGATAAGCATTCTCTTAGTTTCTAATTCTTTGCTGCCACAAAAAGAACTACTATAAATATTTTTGTGCATAAATATCCTTTTCTGTTTTCTTTTATCTTTTAGGAATAAAGTGCTGATAGTGATATTGCTGAGTTAAATGGTAAACAATTTTATATCCCTTTGAATATAGTTCCAAATTCTTCTCCAAACCTGTTGGACCATTTCACAACTCCACCAACAATGCATTAGTGTACTTATTTTTCCATATATTCTCTAGCATTTGTTCATTTCCTTTTCATAAATATTAGTCAACCAGAGTGTGAAGTACATCAGAGTTGTTTCAATTTGTATTTCTCTATTTATTAGAAAATTAAAACACTTTTCATATGACAATAGTTTTAAATTCTTTTGAAAACTGACTGGCCATAACTTCTGATGATTTATTGCTTGGAGAATAGCTATTAGAATCTCTTCTTTAAGGAGACTTCTCTTGAAGAAAGGAAATTGACTAGGGTATGATAGAAGAGAATAAATGAATACTTACTGCTTCATCTATGATCATATATATTACACTCATCTTTTCACTTGTGTCTTCCTTTATTCCCCTGGACTGAGAAAACAAAGCTACTGGTTCACAGAAACCCTGTTCCTTACATGAAGCTTATTCTCAAGAAAGTAGAAGTTAGGGATATAACAACCATCTAGTCTTTCCTCTGAAATAAACATAGCCTACCCAAGAGTATAAAGACTTAAACAAAATAAGTCCTTTGTTATTGGATTGTAAATTTGAAGCTATTATTAGAAAGGTAAAGTAGAATGGAACTTAGGAATAATAGCACATAACCCTCTTATTTTGCAAAACAAGTATATAGTGGATAGATGGCTGATTATGAAGATTAAAGTTCAAATTCTGCTTCAGATATTTATGAGCTACATGATCCTGAGCAAGTCATTTGATCTCTCTATACCTCAGTTTCCTCATCTTTAAGATGAGAGAATTAGACTTGATGACACTTAAAGTCTCTCAGAGAACTAAACATTAGAACTTAGAGTACTTTCCCCAGGTGACACATATACTAGAACGAGTGACAAAATCAGAATTTAAATTCAGATTATGGATTTAAAGCAAAAGCCAATATTCTTTTTACTGCATAATTTCCATCATCACATTCAGGCATCAACAAATTCTTTCTACCTTTCTAAAAGGAACACAGATGCATCTATGAAGCTAAATCAACTCTCGCCTCAGTTAAGGCTTTCTCAGATAGATAAGTGGTCATTTTCAGGAATGGGAGGCGTTGTCAAAGGAAGTGAACAATTTTATGAAATCTAACTTCTGATTTACTTCATTGATTCATTTTTTACTGTTCATTAGTAAAAAGGAGTAAGCTTTTCACAGATGGATCCTGATTGCCAAGGATAGCAGTTGAGCTGACCCAGATGTTGGCATAATTTCCCAGTGCTATTCTAGAGTGAATGTACTGGAGGAAGATGAGTAAATTATATGAATAAATATAGTACTCTTACTATGCCAAATAGTCTATTAAAATGTGTTATACTATACAGAATTCAATCTAGGTCTAACTTCATGTAACCCCCCTAAATAGCCAATAAATAGTCATATTATAAATAGGGAATTTTAGAACAATAAGAGACATTTAGGAAAAAATAGTCCAACTCCATCATTTTATAGATAGAATTCTTTATTTTATTAATTAATTTGGAATATTTTCCCATGATTACATGATTCATTTTCTCCTCCTCTGCTCTTCTCTCCCCACTCCCAGAGCTGACAAGCAAATCCATTGGGTTATACATGCATTATTGCTCAAGATATATTTCTATATTATTCATATTTCTAAGAGTGAGTTTTTGAAAACCAAAACTCCCAATCATATACTTATATAAACAAGTGATAAATCATATTTTTCTTTGGTGCCTCTACTCCCATAGTTCTTTCTCTCAATCTGGATAGCATTATTTCTAAGTCCCTCAGGATTGTCCTGGCTTATTGCATTGCTATAAGTAACAAAGACTATTACATTTGATGGTGTACAAATGTTTCAGTTTCTGTGTACAATGTTTTCCTGATGCTGCCCATTTCACTCTGCATCAGTTCATATAGAAATCAAGCAGTCCACCATTCCTTATAGCACAATAGTATCCCATCACCTTACATAACACAATTTGTTCAACCATTCTCCAAATAAGCAACATCCACACATTTTCCAAATTTCTGTCACCTTAAAAAGTCCAGCTATAAATATTTTCATACAAACATTTTTCATTAACTCTTTGGGGGCACAAACTCAGTAGTAGTAAAGCTGGATCAAAGGGCATGAAGTCTTTTAAAGCCCTTTGGGTATAATTTCAAATTTGCATAATGGTTGGACCAGTTTCCAATTCCACCAGGAGTGTATAAGTGTTCTAATTTTGCCATATCCCCTCTAACATTTATTATTTTCCTTTACTGTCATATTGCCCACTCTGCTAGGTGTGAGGTGATATTTCAGAGTTCTTTTGATTTGTATTTTTTCTAATCAGGAGTGATTTAGAACAGTTTTATATAATTATTGATAGTTTTGATTTCTTCATCTGAAAACTGCATACTCATTACCTTGACCATTTGTCACTTGAGGAATGGGTTGATTTTTTTGGCAAGTTTGACTTAATTCCTTATACATTTGGGAAATTAGACTATCAGAGGATTTTGTTATAAAAATTTCCCCCACTGTTTTGCTTTCCTTCTAATTTTGGTTAAATTTGTTTTGTTTGTACAAACCATTTTTAATTTTATATAATCAAAGTCATTCATTTTATATTTTGCTTTGTTTTCTATATCTTGCTTGGTCATGAATTCCTTCCTTTCCAATAGATATGACAGGTATACCATTTTATGTTCTAATTTATTTCTGGTTTCACCTTAATATTTTTCATTTACATATTTGAAATTTATCTTGGTATAGGGTGTGAGATATTGATCTAAACCTATTTTTCCCATACTGCTTTCTAATTTCCCCAGCAGTTTTTGTCAAATAGTGGGTTCTTGTCCCCAAAGCTGGGATCTTCATGTTTATTGAACACTAGCTTACTGAGGTCATTTATCCCTAGTCTATTCTATTTATCCACCCTTCTGTCTCTTAGCCAGTACCATACAAATTTGATGACCACTTCTTTAGAGCAGTGATGGGCAAACTATGGCCTGTAGGCTAGATTAGGCTCCCTGAAATGTTCTTTCAGGCCTCACAACATTATTCCTATCCTGATGAATACAATTAGTAGTATACAATACAATGAAACTTCCAAAGAATTGCCTTAGAAACAGACCAACAGATGAGCCTTTCCTTTCCTCTGTCCCCCTCTTTTAAAAGTTTGCCCATCACTGGTCTAGAGTGATTTTAAATGGAATTTCACTTTCTAACTCCTGATGCTGAGTTTTGTTGGAAATATAAAGAAATATTGATGATTTATGTAGGCTTATTTTGTATCCTCCAAATCTGCTAAAGTTGTTAATTATTTCCATTAGCCTTTTGGTTGATTTTCTGGGATTCTTTAAGTATACCATCAAATTATCTGCAAAGAGTTATAGTTTAGTTTCCTCTTTACCTACTTTAATTCCTTCAATTTCTTTTTCTTCTCTAATTGCTACTACTACCATTTCTAGTACGATGTTAAATTATAAATAGAGTTGATAATGTATATACTTGCTTAACTCCTGGTCTTATGGGGAAGGCTTCTAACTTGTCCCCATTGCAAATAATACTTGCTGATGGTTTTAAATCTTTACTGTTTATTATTTTGAAGAATGACCTAGCTATTCCCATACTTTCTAGTGTTTTCATTAGGAATGGGTGTTGTATATTTTCAAAAGCTTTTTCTGCATCTATTGAGATAATCATGTGATTTCTATTGGTTTGATTATTAATATGGTCAATTATGTGGATGGTTTTCTTAATATTAAATAATCCTTGCATTCCTAGTATAAATCCCGCCAGGCCGTAGTGAATAATCCTTGTGATAATTTGTTGTAGTCTTTTCGCCAGTATTTTATTTAAGATTTTGGATCTATGTTTATTAGGGAAATTGGTTTATAGTTTTCTTTCTCTTTTTTTTCATCTTCCTGGCTTTGGAATAATTGCTATATTTGTGTCATAAAATAACTTGGTAAGACTTCTTTTTTGCTTATTTTCTCAAGTAATTTGTATATTATTAGGATTAGTTGTTCTTTAAATATCTGATTGAATTCACTTGTCAATCCTTCTGGCCCTGGGGATTTTTAATTTGTTCCCTTTCTAGTTTTTAAAGTTATAAGTCCAATTTGTTGATCTCTTCTCTCTCTATTTCATTGAGATAAGCCCTGAGGGATATAAATTTTCCCTTGAGTACTGCCTTGGCTGTATCCCATAGATTTTTATATGTTGTCTCCTCATTGTTATTATCTTCAATAAAATCAATAACTGTTTCTATGATTTGTCTTTTGACTCACCAGTTTTGGAGATTTAGATTATTTAGTTTCCAATTAATTTTAAATTTGCCTCTCCATCCTTATTATTTATGATTTTTATTGCTTTATGATCTAAAAATTCATTCATTATTTCTGCTTTTCTACATTTGTTTCTGATGTTTTTATGTCTTAGTACATGGTCAATCTTTGTATCTGTACCATGTGCTGCTAAAAATATGGCATATCCCTTCTTTTCTGTATTCAATTTTCTCCACATATCTATTAACTCTGATTTTTTAAAAAAATTCATACACTTCCCTTACTTCTTTCTTATTTATTTTTGGTTCAATTTATCTAGTTCTGATAGGGGAAGGTTGAAGTCCCCACTAGTATGGTTTTACTAACTATTTCCTCCTTAAATTCCTTTAGTTTCTCCTTTAAAAGTCTGGATGCTATGCATTTTGGTGCATATATGTTGAGGACTGAAATTTATTTGTTATTTATACTACCTTTTATCAAGATGTAATTACCTTCCTTATTTCTTTTAATAAAATCTATTTTTACTTTAGCTTTGTCTGTGATCATGATTACTCCTCCTGCCTTGTTTGTCTCATTTTTAGCCCTTCTATAACAGCATTCTGTTCCAGCCTCTTACCTTTATCCTGTGTATGTTTACTTCAAGTGTGTTTCTTATAGATAACATATGTTACGATCTGTTTTTTAATCCATTCTACTCTCCATTTCTGTTTTATGGATGAGTTCATTGCATTCACATTTATGACGTCCATTTGTGTTACCCCTCCATTTTGACTTTCTCCTTTTATCCTAACCTTTCTTATTTCCCTCTTTCCCTCCCCAGTTTTGCTGTTAGTTAGTCTTCCCCCTTTCCACTCCCTTATATTACTCCCCATTCCACCAAATAACTTCTTATTCCTCTCTTACTCTAGGGCCTTTTAACAACTTCTCCCTTTTTTGTATTGCTCCCCTACCCACCACCCCATTTCCTTATTACCCTTCTACTTCTCTAAAGGTCTAGAGACAATTCTATACCCCAGTGGATCTGACTGTCTTTCCCTCTCTTATTTGATTTTTAAATTCCATTTTAGATTCTCCAGAGGCTGCATTTAATTCCTTCTTTCTTTCTTTTTTGTGGCTTTGCTTGATGTTTCCTGCATCTTGTCCTTCTCCATTGCTTCTTTTCTTTGGTCCTTACTCCCATAGAGGCTTTTAATTGTTACTTTCCTTTTCTCTCTTCTTTACTCATTATATTTACTTTTTAATATTTATTTATTTTTCCCACCCTATGGACTATAAACTTGCCCCTCTGTTGATTTACTGAACTAAATTTTTTTGAGCTGCTATGCTCTGATGTGAAATCTTTTCTTATCTCAATCCTCTTCTGGTGTAATAGATTCAACTGACTGAGCTAACTTGTTGAGCTAGCCTATCCTTGGGCAAATTCTTCACTATAGCCAGTGAGACCAAAGGCGTCTAGTCAGTTGACCCCCACAAGTTCCTCCAGTTGTTGTCAGAAATCTGGAGTTCCTATTGTGGGTCAGAGGCATTCCCTTGTTGCTGCAGCCTCTGCCTAGGGCTCACAAAGCCAGCTTGGTCTTATCACAGGTCTCAGCAAGGTGGGTGGGGGAAGGTGTTCAACCAGCCTGCCTCTCCCTTATCCTGTGAAAATAGATTCTCTGTGCTTACCTTTCAAGTTGTGTTCAGCAGGTGAGTCACATGACTTTGTCTAGTTGGATTCGGATTTGTTTTTTTTTTTGTTTTTTTTTTTTGAAGCACATTTTAACGATTAGTATGGAAGGATTATCAGAGAGGCTTTGGGCTTCTGGTGCTCCTAAGCCACCATGTTGGCTCTTGCAGATAGAATTCTAAGACCTAGTAAAATCAATTTGATTTCTTGACACTAATTGTTGAATGATGAACTAGTTTTTAGGTGTCCTTGTTCCCACTCCAGCACTGTTTATATTTATTCTATTCTATTAACTTTTCCTAATATAAAAAGAAAATAATTTCCTAACAGCAATGTGAAACCCATCACTTTTAATAGCAGTAGCACTTTCAACTAAGCCAGTTCATTGAGGAAAGTAAAAGTATATTAGTTAGAATGTGATTCAATCTTTATTTTCTTCTCAACTTCTTCCCTATTCTACTAACAAAAGCTTAGAGTAAGCAAGTTATTTAAGATCAATAGCCTCAATTGCCTCATCTATAAATGCTGCTTATAATATTCATTCATCTTGAATATGAAGATTTAACAAATAGAAAATTTCTTGAAATCCCACTCTGTATTAAGATTTATGAAATATATTATTTCAGACCCAAAAGAAGTCACTGGGTGGATACCCTATAAAAAATTTAGGCTTGCAATGAATTCCTTTCTGACTCCATTTATTAATGTCTCTATTCAAGTAACCAAACAAGAGCCATTTCTTTCAAGAGGCCTTCTCTGATGTTATTTCCTTTTACTCTATATTACCTCCATCTTTATCTCACTTTTGTATTTACCTATTTTCCTTATTTCATCTGCCTTTTTCTCATGTTATAGTCATTTGCTTTTTCTTTCTCCTCACATACATTTCTCCCCATATAACCTCCAGGAGAAAAGAACTTATGTCATTTATCATTTTTTTAAAACCAGAGTCTTACTTAAAGTAAGAAATTTAGTATTTTTAAAATGAAAGAACCACAGTTGTAAATGACTTTATTTGAAATGTATCTCCATTGTTGACTGATGATTTGGGGAATATAATTTTGTTCTTCAGTTTACCAATAGATAAAAGAATAATCATAATTGCAAATGCATGGTATTTACTGAGGCTTAAATGTAGGGTTCATGCCACAACTGTAATTGAGTAGGTCATAAATAAAATATATCAGAATGAAATGATAACCCGTTGAAGCTACTGTATCTTAATAAAAGGGGTAAAATCTCCCCCATAACATAACATGACACAGCAATGCATTATAAGAGGCAAACACCTTTAAGAGAGAGCAGTTATTTTCAAAACATGACAGTAGCTATTCATTCTGAGGTTTGTGTTTGATCTGAATTGATTGGTGAGAGGCACAAACAAACTAGCTTTCAAAATCTTCAAAAAGAACCCCAGGAAGAAGCTGCAGCCAGCTCCAGAATTTACTTCCACATAGTTCAATGAATGTTTAATTAGGAAGAGTAAAAAGGAAACAACACGATGCAGCCACCCAAGGGAGATGATAATCTGATGGGGTGAATCCATCAAAGAGATAATGAGCCAATATCTTTCAGCTGGGGTTTAGTTTTAATGAGTACATAGAATTCCTGCTTGTGAAAATTTGAAGGGTAAGTATGAGAAGCTTCAGTGATAAATACGAAATTTCATATTTATAAACTGAAAGAACCAAATTTAGATTTAATGAAAAAAATTAAACATGATATGAATAATGTAGTTAATTTATTTCAATCTTTTTTTTTCTTTTAGGCCAGTGATACTATTAATTCATTAAACTTGGAGAAATTAGGCTATTTTAAAGAGATAAAATGACTCAAAAAACGTTTATTATAATGCTTTCATTTTATCAATCCTTAAAAGATTTTCCCATATATATGCATAATTCTTGAGTTTACAAAACATTCTCAGACCCATAATCTCATTTAATCTAACTAATAACCTTCTGAGACAGGTACAATTGATATAATATATTATTTATTCATTTTTGTTTTTATTATTAAATTCTATTTTAGTTTTAAACAAAGGTCAGCCTTCTCTAATCTCTCAATTCTCTTACACTCCCAACCCTCATTGAGAAAGCTAGAATAAAATGACTGTTAGAAAGACGTATAATCAAGCAAAACAAATTTTTTTCATTGGCCAGGTGTAACTTTTTCTTGTTTTCCATATGTGTATGTGTGTGTCTCAACTGATGATATGGGACTATCAACTCTGTTAAGAAGTAGGCAGCATATTTTACCTTGAGACTTTAGGAATTATGAGTGGTGATTTTACTGATTAAAGTTCCCAAGATTATCTATATTATTCATATGTGTGTGTCACATTCTCTGCCCCCAAAGAGATCACAATAAAATGAAGAAAACTTTACAAACGTATAAATCATAACATAAACATTATGAACATGTTACAAGAACAAATTTCCACACTGACCATGTCCTAAGAAAAATGTATTTTATTTATTTTGAAACCTCCATCCTTCTATCAGCAGATGGGTAGCATGTTTCATCATTAGTTTTCTGGAATACTAGTTGGTCAGTACCCTAAGAAGTATTCATCACAATAGTCTTTGATCATATTTATATAATCTAACATGTTCATCCATCCAATTTATAAATAATCCCTCTGATTTTAATTCTTTGTCACCTCAAAAAGAGCTATATTATAAATATTTTCCTCTTCATCCTTGTGTAGGGCTAATGGTTCTATTAGGTCTTTTATATCCCTCTAATTCTCCAAGAACCTTTCTTCTGTGTCATTCTTATTTACATTTTAAGTAAAATATGCTTCTGTACCCAACTCTGTATTTCTAAATGTGTATATCTTTTTCTTTCTTTTAACCAATTTATAAGTGAGTGAGGATCAAGTGTCAGCTGCTCCTCCCACTATGCTTTCCTCGATTATAGAGGTGTCTACTTGTATACATTAATAATGTTAATTCCCTCTAACATTTCTTTTCTTCTTCTCTATATTTTATTTCTTTTCATTTTTTCTTTTCATTCATATTTTATTTCATTTTTTTTCTCAAGATAATCAAGACATGATAGAACAACTCCTAAACCAGGGATGGTGAAACTTTTGGAGACAGAGTGCCCAAACTGCAACCCTCGCACTGTATGTGAGCCCCCCACCTTACCCCAGGAAGGTGAGGGAGCAATGGGTTGCTGGGCAGAGGACTGGGTGATGGATGGGAGAAATGTCCTCAGGTTCGCAGGGAGAAGAGAAAGGGAGCAGCCCTCCTCCGGCATGCTGTAGCTCTCGTGCCATAGGTTCACCAACATGGTGTTAAAATTCTACTTCTATGAACTTTCACAATGATAGAGATTTCAAAATATCATCTCCCCATATTTGAATATAAGCATTGTATGTTTATTCAGTACACCATCATGGGTCAATCACAGTTATCATTTTTATATTTCTTTTTGCTCATCTGATTGAATTATAAATCTCTAGTTATTAATCTCTAGTTAGTGTTAGTATTTTCATTTTAAAAATGGGGGGGGGGCAGCTGGGTGGCTCAGTAGATTGAGAGTCAGCTAGAGATAAGAGGTCCTGGGTTCAAATCTGGTCCTAGCAGTGTGACCTTGGGCAAGTTATTTAACCCTCCATTGCCTAGCCTTTACTACTCTTCTGTCTTAGAATTAAATACACAGTATTAAATTCTAAGACAAAAGATAAGGGTTTAAAAAATTGGAAGTCTTCTATTTTATTAAAAGCTTATACTTTTCCCTGTAGCATTATATGCAGTTTTCTGGGTAAGTTATTCTTCACTACTGTAAGTCCATTTCCTTTGCCATCTGAAATATAATATTACAAGTTCTCCAGTCCTTTATATTGATGGCTGGTGAATAATGCATGATCCTTTCTGTGGTTCCTTTGGTACCTAAATTATTTCTTTTCAGCTACTAACAGTAGATTTACTTTGACTTGGAAGTTCCTGATTTTAGATATGATGTTCCTATGCCATTATATGTTCAGGTTTCTTTTAAAAGATGAAAGGAGGATTCTTTCTATTTCTACTTTGTCCTAAATTTATAAAAGATCTAGGTAATTATATTTAAATATTTCTTGATATACAATGTCTGGGCTCTTTGGTCATGGCATTTAGTTAGTTTAATGATTCTTAATTTTTTTCTTCCTGATGTGTTTTCCGGATAGGCTGATTTTACCATGGGATTTATTAATTTTTTGTCCCTCTCATAGAGTTAGTGGCCTCTCTTTGGCCCATTTGAATTTTTACTTTGTGGAATGGGCAATTTTTTAATGTCCTGTGTCAAAACTGCTAATTTCATTTCTGAATCTTTCTTTCAAACTCTAATTTAATTTCCAGTTTTTCCTCAAGAGTGCTCTCATTCCATTTCCTTTAAAAAAATCAAAACAAAATAAGAGAAAAATCCCTCCATTCATGAAGCAATTTCTTAGGAATTCTAGTTGAGTTAGTGTTCAAGCTGTGTTTTTCTCTGAGACTTTGTGTTTTGGAATTATCCTCTTATTGTTTGTATGTGTCTACTCATATTTTTTTTCTATTCTATTCTTTGTTTTCTTAT
This sequence comes from Gracilinanus agilis, assembly GCF_016433145.1. Taxonomy (NCBI): domain Eukaryota; kingdom Metazoa; phylum Chordata; class Mammalia; order Didelphimorphia; family Didelphidae; genus Gracilinanus; species Gracilinanus agilis. The sequence goes on from NC_058130.1 coordinate 72,283,010, forward strand.
TCTTCTAACCTACTTTCTGACTTCAGAATTGATATTGGGCCTGGGCTCCGTTGTGCTTCTGCAAAACAGGTCTGGCCTATCATTACTTCTTTCTTATGAGATTGAATAGTGCATTATTTCAGGATTGCAAGAATAGGTTGCACACTTTTAGGGCATATAAAATTATTTGTTCCACAGCAAAGTCTGACTCCTTTCTCCTTGTCTGAACTCTGCAAGTTTCTAAGTTAGGTTTGTGTTTAAGCAAGAATAAACTGCTGCTGGAGACCCACTCTAATCAGCTAACTCAAAAGCTCATTTATCTCAGAGTGGACAAAATATAAGTCCTTCCTTGACTTGGATTTATGTCTCTGCAAGCTGGAATAAACACTGAGAGAACTTGAGATCTGAACCCCAACACTACCTCTGCTGGCTTCTGAAATTCCTCCTTCCTTTATACACAAACTAGGGCTATACCTAGGGCCATGTTGGTGAACCTATGGCCTGCTTTCCAGAGGTGGCTGATCTCTTCCCCCTCTTCATATGCTCCTGAGGGTGTTTCTCCCATGACCTGCCCCTCAGCCCAGCAGTCCAATAGGATCACTTCCTCCCTCCCCTGTCTGGGGTAAGGTGGGGGACTCACATGAGCATGAAGGTTGTAGTTTGGGCACTTGGCCTCTAAAAGTTCACCGTCACTGGCCTAGGGCCTCCCTGTCAGTGAATATCTGCACAAATCCCCTTTTTATTTTGCCCACGATTTGTATCCTGGAACTGGGAAGTTTGCAACGAATTTTCTCTTCATTTTCTGTCTTCATTGAAATGATCTGGTATGGAACTGCTATTATTTCATTTTGAGTTTGGAGCCTCCTTTTGCTTCATTAAATAATATCTCTTTCCATTTGACTGGTAACATGCTCCCTGTATGATTTTCTCTCCCATTGCCACAGAACCAATTTATATATGTATATGTATATTTATGTATATGTATATTTATGTATATATACATATATTTATATACATATATATATATATACATATACATATATATACACATATACACACATATTTAATAATCACTAGCAACAACAAAAATTTAAATAAAGGTTTGTAAAAATGTATAAAACCACAAACTCCACATTGTTCACAATTTTTTAAAAATATGTAAATCATATGTGTGCACTAAAATAAACATTCTCTGCTTTTGAGCTTCCTTTAGATATGTTTTTTTCTTAGATTCTTTGCTTTTAATTTTGTGGTAATTTAAAAAATGTAATCATAGTATGTATTATTCTAATTCTTATTTCTTTTTTTCACATATGTCCCTTATTTTCTTTACATTTTCAATAATTCTGTTCCTATACTTTCTAGTGTTTTCAATAGGATTGACTGTTGTATTTTGACAAAAGCCTTTTCAGCATCTATTGAGATAAGCACATGATTTTTGTTTGTTTGCTTGTTGATATGGTCAATTATGTGGATAGTTTTCCTAATATTGAACCATCCTTACATTCCTTGTATAAATCCCACCTGATCATGATCAATAACCCTCATGATCACTTGCTGGAATCTTCTTGCTAGTATTCTATTTAAGATTTGTGTATCTATGTTCATTAAATAGATTGGTCTGTAGTTTTCTTTCTCTGTTTTTGATCTACCTGGCTTTGAGATCAGTACCTTATTTGTGTCATGAAAGGAATTTGTTGGTAAGGCCTTTCCTAAAAATAGTTAACAGTGTATATCTTAAATAATGAACAAACATCATCTGCAATGGGGATAAATTAGAAGCCTTCCCAATAAGATCAGGAGTGAAACAAGGATGCCCATTATCACCTCTATTATTTAACATTGTACTAGAAACACTAGCAGTAGCAATTAGAGAAGAAAAAGAAATTGAAGGTATTAAAATAGGCATTGAGGAGACCAAGCTATCATTCTTTGCAGATGATATGATGGTCTACTTAAAAAAAATCCTAGAGAATCAAATAAAAAGCTAGTAGAAATAATCAACAACTTTTTCAAAGTTGCAGGATACAAAATAAATGCACCTAAATCATGAGCATTTCTATATATTTCCAACACATTACAACAGCAAGAGTTAAAAAGAGAAATGCCATTTAATATCACACTAGACAATATAAAATACTTAGGAAACTATCTACCAAAACAAACACAGGAATTATACAAACACAACTACAAAACACTTTCCAAACAATTAAAACCAGTTTTACATTTTCAATAATTGTTTCTAATGACATAATATAAACCATTACATTCAAATATCACAATCTATTTGATAATTTCTGCCATTTATTGCATTTTTGTTATTTTCAGTTATTATGTCATAACAAACAAAGCTTCTATGAATATTCTCATACCTATACAGCTTTTTAACCTGTTGATAATGCCCTTTGTGCTTAATCCTAGTAATAGTATCTGAAGGTCAATGAGCATCAACCACTTTACAACTCTTAATGTACATGTTCATCTTGATTTCTAAAATAAGTAAAAATAATTCATATATGCTCTAACAGTGTAGTATTGTTTTTTCTCCATTTTCCTATCAGCATTTAATTTAATCACTTTAAAACAATTTGTTCTCAGTTAACATACATCACCAGGACCATAGTTATCTAGAATGATCCTTAGGTAGCAGTCACAATCTGTTGCCAGTACCTTACTCTTTCCAAAAGCAAGTCTTTCCAGTTTAGTCATACTCAGTGAAACTTTTGCTCCAATGCTACAGTGTCTCAGAAATGCAGAATTACCAACATTGTATGATGAGTATCAAAATAAGATTTTTGAAAAATAGTTAAGCTCTCTAAATCATTGTTGTCTCAATAGAATTTATGTTTGGATTATGTCTTTTTTTCAAGCTTAGAACTACTACTAACTTCATGCAGTGTGCGTAGGCTCTCCAGATATCTCTCATATTTAACTTACCTAAGGTTCATCTCCCTAAGTTCTTATTTCTCTTTTGGTTAGATTTATATAGTTTTGAAAGGGGGAAATTAAACTCCCCTACTATTGTTATTTTGTTATCTATTCCCATTTGTATCTTGTCTAGTTTTTCCTTTAAAAATATGAATGCCATAATACTTGGTACATACAGTTCTGATATTGAAAATGCTTTATTATCCATAGTAACCTCTTAAAATAATACAATTTCCCTAGTCAACCCTTCTAGTCATAATCCATTTTAGCCCCAACTCTGTCAGAGATCATGACTGCTACCCCTGACTTCTCTGAATCAGCAGAGGCATAGTAAATTTTGCTCCAGCCCCTCATCTTTATTCTATGTGTCTCATTCTCAGTGTATTTCTTGTAAACAGCATATTATCACAACCTGATTTTTGATCCTTTCTCTTATCCATTTTTCTCCATGGGTGAATTCATCCCATTATATTCAGTGTCATAGTTACTAGCTGTGAATTTCCATCTACTCTATTCCTTTTCACTGTTTTTGCCCCTTTCAATTCTTTTCGCTGTATCTCTCCTCAGATATCCAATTTCTTTTTACCAATAATTCCCAACTTTTTACCAATAAGTCATACCTCTTCCCCCAAATTCTTCTTTATCCTCTCCCATTGTCCTCCCAATTCCAAATTGTCACATCTTTCCAAAGCTCCCTCCCTTGTCCCTTACTTTTAAATTCTTGTTTTATCCAACTTTCCAAAAATCCCTTCCTTGTTTAAATAACCTTGCCCTCCTGCTTCTTGATATGAGTTTGATTCTAAAAGTCCCTCCCTCTCTTGTTCTAAGAATCCCTTCTTTTCTCCAAATGTTATAACCCTAACTCTTAAGATATACTTCTCTCCCTAGCTTCTTCTTTATCCTATCCTTCTTCCCTCCTGTACCTGTGTACTTTAAGAACATTTTTACTTTTCTAATTGTACATGTTGTTTTCTCTTTATTCCTATTCTAATTTGAGAAGAGTTATAGTACTACCAGCCCTCCACTCTAAAGGCTCAGCAAATAAGGTGAGTTACTAATCCTGCCCTCAGTGGTTAACTTGTTGATTCCACTCTGTTGGCTCTGTTGCTATCCCTATGGCTTATGGTGGTGGGACTGAGGTCAGAGAAGCCAGAAATATTCCTCCCTAGTTTTCCCAGGGTTTTCAACTTAACTCTAAATTCCTGTGAGTTTTCACTGCTTTTAACTTTGACTCTGTAATTATTTTTGCTTATGGGGGTTAGTAGAAGGATGAGAAATATTCATGCCCTTCTCTAACATTTTCCCACAATATGGCTATAGCAGATATTCCTTTACTTTCAATATATGGACTATTCATTCTTGTCCTCAGCATGACATAATGGAAAGACAAAACAAAGAAAACCAACAAAAACATAATTCGGGGTGATGTGATATTGGTCCTAGATCCTAATCTGCCATTAATTAGCTTTTTCTTTCAGTTCAAGTCAGTCATTTATTGTTTCTTAGTCTCACTTTTGTACCTGTAAAATAAAAGATTAGGGAAAGCATGCCTTTTATTCTGCCTTTGTATCATCAGCTCATTAAACAGGATCTATTTAAAAAATAAAATTTTATTAGGTTAAATTGAATTGCAGGTTCATTCCAACATAAAGATTCTATGATTTGATTGATTGTCTTGTCCTAACAACTATTTCTCAATTTTTTAGTTGCTGGTAGGATAAGATATAATAATGTATGAAAAATGCTTTACAATATTAATTATAAATGCCAATTATAATTGTGATCAAATAAAATAATATTTCTTACCAAAGTGCCTGATAGTAGGTGCTTAATAAATATTTGTTTTTTTCTTTTAAATGATGAGAAGTATCATCATTCCCATAACATTATAATAGTCATGGTTATTTTCATCTTCATGATCTTCATCCTTGTTTCTATAGACACTGTGACTGCTTGGAAACTCACTTCACTTTAAAATTTTGTGACAAATTTTATTTCCCTTTGTGTTTGTACTATTGTACAAATATAGAGATTATACCAAATGAACTTGAAAGTCACATTTCAGTCATAGTCACATGAAAAGTCTAAAACTTTTCTTCTATAGAACTATAACAATGGGAAAATGGAAAACTTTTTGAAAAAAACACTGTAACAAATTGCTTTCTCCAGCAAGATAGGGGAACTACCACACCTTAAGCAAAACATCATATTTCCTGATATGTTTATAAGAAATGTAGAAATAGTACTGTGAAAAATAAAGATGAGAAAAAACAACTTGATTGGGTTACACATTCATAGAGGAGATACAAGCTGGTCAGGGCACAATTGCGAGGACATTAAGGAAATGATATATAAGGTATCTGATGGAAAGCCAAAAATCAAAGTTATAGAAAAAATGAATATTTATTGCTGAAACAAGTTTATCAAAGGAATATTAGTAACCAAAACATTATGATACCTTCTCATTTATATAGATTCTTCAAAACCTCAATTATTTCCAAATTAAGTACATTTTAAGTCAGGGAATAAATAAGGAACAGAGAGAATTTAGAAAATGAATTTCAATAATAGACCTCATTTTGAATGTTTCACAACTCTTTGACAGAGAAAGCAACAGCAACCTATGAATTGAGTAACTCAGATTTCTGCTTTCTCTTTTCATAGGTCCTTTTCATACTGAGCAAATGTCCTACTTTTTTCCTATTATTTTTATCCTAACCTAACTACAGTTATTTTTTCTTAGTCCATTCTGTGCTTTCACAATCCTGACTCCTGCTTAAAGTCATTTTCATTTTTTTCTATTTTCTGTAAATTTCTCTTAAAAATCAAATTAAAGATGGACTTCCCTTCTTGTTCACATCAGATAAATTACATTTTTTGTTCTTCTTCAGAATTGCTTCCTTTCATGCTTTACAGTATTCTTTTTTAAAACATCTTCTGTCCCCCTTGGCCTCACTCCTGTTTATTAGGATTTTAATTAATGGAATCCTCCATATATTTCATCAAAATCTTTGGAATTTTTCCCCCAAAATCTAGAGTACTTTTCAGAATATTCTCATCTTTCTTTCCCATCTTAGTCTTCTCCATGTCCAATCCTGTTTTTTTAAGTTTAGTTTAAAATACTTTCAATTGCATTTAATGATTTCCTTAGCACAATGATAACAACATTTTTAAGGATGTTTCATTCAGTTCAGTAATCTATCAATCATATATCTTAAGTTCTTATTTATACTGCAAGTACCATTCTTATAACCAGATATAAGCTTTTAAAATATTATTTTTCTTTTCTTTTGGGTCCTTTGCTTCCAAGAGCCAATCATGTATAAAATATGGCCAGTGCCATTAGGGCTTCCAATAACTTTTTCTAAATGCCTTGTAATTGTTAGTAATATTTTTTTAGGGTTAGTCACATTACATCATCTATCCCCACATGAATCCCCAGAATTAGCTACTTGTCATCTGTTTAATTTTCGTGGTATTTTCCTATTATGTCTCAGATAAAAGGTTCACAAAGAAAATAGACCCTTCTATTACTATGAGAACAATTAAAAGCTGCCTCAGAACCTTTTGAACAGGTAATTAACAATTACTTCTACTCTTCTTCCTCTGACCCTTTTTGGATGATATCTTTCATGATAACTCCTATCTATTTTGTCATTCCTTAAAGGACAAGATTCCTCCAAGTTTCCAGCTCCCTCTTCAGGATAAAAATCAAAAATATATCTGAAGCTTTAAACATGCAATAAATCCATGCAATCTAAAGAAACACAATAGAAAGCCTCACCTTATTGGCTGGTCCCATCTTGAACTATTTATGGGGAGGACACATGAATCGTACAGAAGAAATGGAAACATTGGAAATTTTACCATTAAAATAACTACCTATATCTCAATTAATTGTATTCAAATAATTTCAAGTAATATATACAATATTAATTTTCATATACCTGTCAAAATTGCTTTAATAAAAGTGCACATCCCTAAGCATCTATATAGGATTTACAAAGTTTAATGAATCCTACTTTAATAATACTGCTTTTTGTTTTTTAAGTAATCCTCTTGTTTCTTAACTAGGGAAGATTCAGTTCAAGTCTTTTCTTTTTTTTCAGTGTCCTTTGCTCCCACATAAATTCAAAATTGACTTTTTTTTCCTGTGAGAAGAAGCTAAGCAATTTTGGTTTAAAGCTATTTTGCACACTAAATGGAATCCACTACTGGGTTGACAATCCAACTAAAAGATTTAATTTTTCCTAATGGGATCTCTAGGAATAAGTACTACCAATGAAATGCTCACTGTATTAAAAATTCTGGTAATATAGGTGAAGGTTTTTGCTCCAATTAAAAAACAAGTTCCACATGGTCAATTACTTCCCCAAACTTGTTTTTATAATTTGTTTCTTGAGCTGCCAGTTGACAAAGTATATTTTCTGAAATTTTTTTTCACATCACACAGAAATATGATGTATTTGATGTGGTGAACTCTCATGGCCAAGAACTTGATTTGTGAGATTTATATAGTTCTTTTTCATAATCTTCATTATCAATCATTAATTAATAATAAATCAACAAACATTAATTAAGTGCTTACTCTGCGTCAGAAACTGTGCTAAGAGTGGGAGGATACATAAAGTTGTAAGAGAAAATACTTCCCCTCAGGGAGTTTACAATCTAATTAGAGAGGGGCAGCTAGGTTGCTCAGTGGATAGAGAGGTAGGCTGAGATGGAAGGTTTGGGGTTCAAATTTGACCTCAGACAGTTCCTAGCTGCATGACCCTGGACTTAATCCCATTTGCCTAGCCCTTACCTCATATGCTCTTTAAAATGTACATGTATTACTAAATTAACAGAGTGGTCATTTTCAAGTAAATCGGAAAGTTTTTTATCTCTTGTCTTTGGGGGTCAGATGATGATGGAAAAAAGATAACTAAGAAGCATAGGGTCTGAAGCTGAAGAAGAACTTGAAGGTCACCCACCCCAATCTCATTTTTACGAATTATATAAGGAACAAAGAGATAAGTTACTTACCCAATATCACAAAGATATTAAATTAAAAAAACTAGGATATGAAATCTGTGCACCCCTGATTTTTCTTAGTATCACCTGGAATTGTTATATAGTTCCATACACTACTTTGGAGGATTTTCATCAAAAGGTAAGAAACACAAGATCAGAGTAGTCCTCTTTGAGAGGGCTAGCATTCTACGAGCTGATAGTATCTCACAAATCAAGCAAAAAACTCATGTTAATTATATGCCTAAAAGGAAACATGGAGGGCTATGACTATCTGTAATTGCATTTCAGTGACCCAGCCTTTTATGCCCTTATCGAAATGTGTGACAAGTATGTAAAATAGTACAAGTACAAGTAGAGATTGCTATATTATTTCATTAGATCTGCCAGTTTGACATTAAGTCATTAATTGCTATTCTTTAAATCCAGCTATTCAACCTGTTCTGTGTCCATGAAATTGTATTATCTAGATACAATAAATATTTGTTGAATTGGATTCCATTGAAGCTGTATCAGTCTAGTTATCATAACAGTTCTCATCAGCAGCTGTTTTTTAGCGCTCTGACCAGTGCAGACATAGTTCTCATCTTCCTGATACTAACTATACATACATAAAAATTATTGGAGCTACTACCTAAAGACATGCTTACTCTGAAATATATAGAAAGGACATGTTTTATTGTCAACAGTCACCGAGAATAAGCCCAAAGAAGGCACATAAATCTTCACATTGGCTCAACAAGAGGAAATTTTAATAAAAAAATACAAATAGGAAAATCACCAGATGTGTTGCTCAAATATCCACTTTCAAAACCAGAGAAATTACCACGTTATGATGATGTCTCAATTAGGTTTAAACACAGAACAAAATAACGTTTTAGGTTTTGTAATCTCCAGTCAACATCTCACAACTGGACTACTGAAATAGTCTCACAATTCATTCCTTGCTTCTCCTATCCATTCTCTGGAAAGCTGAAAAATTATTATTAAATGCACAAATGACTATATTTCTCTTTTGCTTTAAAATGAAAAAGTAAGCCCCAAAGAATGAACAAATGGAACGAATGAAGAAGCTTTAGTGTATCATTATCTCCAAGAAGAAAAAAAATATCCTCTGTCTGAAATGCTACAATTTTCAAAATTTAGCCCTATCCTACCTTTCTAGCTCAAAAGGTGGGTTCCACCTATTAGCTGAATTGGTCAACTTGTTATTATGAATACATGACATTCTCATCTTTTTCCTTGATTACCCAGCTGCCAGTAAAACTCCCCTTACTTAGAAATTGCTGTGTTGTTTTTTTTTTCTCAGTCATTTTAGTTATGTCCAACTTTTGAGGGATCTCATTTTGTTTATGTTTTTGTTTTTTTGAAAAACTACTATAGTAGTTTGACATTTCCTTCTCCAGCTCATTTTAATACATGAGTCAACTGAGGCAAACAGATTGTGAGATTTGCCCAGAATCATACACTCTATAAATATCTGAGGCCAAATTTGAACTCAAGAAGATCTATCTTCCAGATTCTAGGATTGGCAATATATTATATTATACCACCTGGCTGCCCATAACCCAGAAATTATTATAATTTTGTGTTTAATGTAGATATAATTGATAGTTTATAAAGCCTTTAAGTTTACATCATATACACATATAGTGTTTTTTGCACTTAGCTAATTAGAATGGCCCATAGGTAGAGAATTTGTTGAAGACAGACAATTTGTCACTGTGCATTATTCAGTCTTTTCTGTTTCATGGAAACTTGACTTGTTCCAAATAATAATCTACCTTAGCATCACAATGAGGCACTCAACAGACTAACACTGTTCTAGAGGATTAAAAGACTCAAAGTACCTAATAATACTGGATTAAGGAATAGCATCTCATTAGAATAATGTCATCCTCTTATGAGTATTGGACTTTTTATAGGTGGTGAATTCTCAAATGAATATATCTTTAATTTTAGAATTTGGGGGAATAACTGAACTACAAAAATATTTCTTTGGGTAGAAGCAAATTATGTAAGTGATATTCTACTCAGCCTATACTTAGGTTATCCAAAATTCTTCAAACATTGTCTTTCACAGTACTCCTTCAGAAGTCCAACCATATTTTATCCAATACGACAAAAGCCAAAGACTCACTATTATCTTGCATCAATAAAAGCTCCTCTTTTTGATATTTAAAACCTTTTATAACCTGGCTCCAACCTACCTTTCCAGACATCTTGTATATTACCCCCTTTCACAATCTCCATGATTTAGCAACATTGGCCTTCTTTTGGTTCTTTATACATTATATTGATCTTCCATCACTGTGACTTTTCACAGGGTGGCCCTATACCTGAAATGCCTCCTATCTTTATTCTCATCTTGAAACTAGTTTCTTTCAAATTTCAACAAAATAATTATTTTCTGAGTGAAGACCTTATAGATTTCCTTCTCAACTAGTAGGACTTTCTGCAATATGTAATATTGATTATATGGATCTATGGATCTATGGATCTATCATCTATCTATCTATCTATCTATCTATCTATCTATCTATCTATCTATCTATCTATCTATCTATCTATCTACCTACCTACCTATCCATCAAAATATGTCCTTATCGTCTCATCTTGTAGACTTTAACTTCTTTGAGGACAGGGAATGCTTTAATTTTTTTCCCCCTACACATTTTTAGACACTAATCTAACCTACAATATTTCCCGCAGTCCTGAATAAATGCATGTTAATAGATTTAGAGATATAGGAGCTTCATTGGTCACTTAATCAAATTACCTCATTTTAAAGTTTAGAAAACCGAGGCTTAGTGATATTTAGTGCTTGCCAAAGGTCAAACAGAAAGTTAAATAAAAGAATCAAGATTCAAGCTGAAATCCACTGACTCCATATGCAATATTCTTTTCTCTTTGCCACCTAGTCTTCCATAACCTAGGGTGGAAAAAGATGCAGCCATTTTTTAAAAATTAAAACATTTTCTAAAAGAAATGTTTTGTCTTTTTTCTTTAAATGATGCTTTGGTATTAATTTGGAATGGTTTTTCCTGTTTCATATTAAATGTCCTGTAATAAAAACTATTTCTATTATTTCAAAAACTTGCTTAATATGTGGCTTCCAGGATGACTCTATAGGAATTTCTATGGCAATATTTCTTTGTACCCTCCTGTATACTGCAGTATGTGATGGAGAAATGATTGACTTTTAATATTTTCCTTTAAGAAGTTTCATAAAAGTATGAACTCAATATCCATTTATTTTTGACTGTTATATGGTTATATTGGTTATAGTTTGTATCTGCTGTATTATCTTATCAGTTTAAGAGTTTCTTGAACCTTAATAATGCAGTTTCAGGATTTTGTGTTTCCTCTGGGTCTAGAAACCTTCCTGGGAGAATATAGAAGAAAAATTATTCTGGATCCTCTGCATAGAACAATAATGAGTGAAGGTTCACTCTTGTTAGATATGTTTGTTGTATCATCAGTTACTTTAAGTACTCACTACATATTTGGTGATTTATTACAACTCAAACACTGAATGAAAACACAGTAATTTCAGGTTTAGAGACATATATGAACTTAAATTTATAGACAGAATCATAACTAGTTTGAGGAGTGACATTTATGTATATTTGTGTGTGTGTGTGTGTGTGTGTGTGTGTGTGAACATGTGTTTCCTCTAAGAAAAGAGTAGTGGATATGGGACATTAACTTGGAGTTTAATTTCTAGGGGGTAGCAAACATATCCAAGGCCAGTAATGTTAGTTACAAATAGTTGTGTTTGGGGAGAAGCTACAGTTA
>NC_058130.1:72304618-72322989 GCF_016433145.1 Gracilinanus agilis
ATATATATATATATATATATATATATATATACATACATACACTTGTGGTAGAACCTTCTGAACTCATATTGCTCTGATAAGCCACAATGAGACATATTGTTCATTGATGCTGGCAAAGAATTGTCATTTTGGTCCTCTTTCAGTACAAAGAACAGCCAACATGTATTAAAATGAAGAAAATTTTATTTACAGACAAGAATTCAATCTCATGGCACAGAATATCTATAAGTTATAGAACTTTTGATTGTGTTGCTCAAACAACACACAATGACAACCACAATAACAACATAAATAATGTACATGCTTAAATCAATATAGCTTAAATTATTCCCTTGGCTCTTATTTTGCAATTGCTTCTTATTGACTGTCATCTGCTAAAAGCACCAGTAAGTTTTCAAATTATCTTGTGACTTCACACTTTTCTTCACTTAAATTATTCCTGCTGAAACTAGTTTGGCCGACTTTTTATTAGACATTCTTCCATATTGATAAGGATCTTGTAATCATCCATTTTTAGGTTTAGCATTTCAGTATATTCTCAATTTATCAAAATTTTCCCTTTTTCAGTCTTTTTTCCTACCTTTTACTGAAAGAATATGAGAAACTTTACAAAAAATATATTTAAATTCAGATATCCCTAACAGGGTATCCCAAAAGCTTTAGTGAAGTTTTAAACCACCAAAATTTTAAATGTAATCAATCGAAATTAGTTAAATGCCTACCATGTGACAGGCAATGGCTGCAAAGCACTAGAAAAACTAAACTAAGACTTCTGCAAGACACTATATATGTGGAATTTTTATATCTATTTGAATATTAAATATGTAAAAAAATAAATATAGACTAACATGACATGGCCTATTCTTATTGAATTTACTCTGACTCAGTGGTTAATGTATCTTTTCTAAGTAATCATGAACCATTACTATAATAATTCATTCTGGATTTTTTCTGGAATAGATGTTTTCTGGAAAAGATGACCATCTTTTCTATAGCTTAGAAAATCCACTTTCTCCTGCAATTTAAAAAAAATAAATTCTCAGTTTTATTTTTCAGATACTGGAGTGTTTCTTAATTTCTCCAAACCAAGGAGGAGGAACAGAAAAAAATAGAAATAAATTAGCAAATATATACTTAAGCAAATAGATAAATGAATCAATAAAAAGAGAGAGAGATAGTCTTTACTTAACCTCCTAAATATCCATTCAATTATAAAATACAAAAGAGTTGAAAAATTAGATTTTTTCAAAGATTTATTTACTCTGAGTGCCATTCATTAAGAAATCAAAGCATTCAGACCATACTTTTTTCTCAGAAAAACAAACAAGCAAACAAACAAACAAAAAACAACTAACTATAATATTCCACTCACATTGGCTAGCATAAATTCCTATTAAAATAAAATATAATAACAAAGTATACATTTGCTGGAGTATAGCAACTTAGAAATCAAGGAGAAAGTTTATATGCAAATATACACACGTAATGCATGTATCTAGATAAACTTCAGTCTACTGTGTGATTGAGCTGATTATGAATGTTTAAAGGGGGTTATTACTCCCCCTTGTTTTATAGAGAGTATAAACCAGTGTTGAAAGAGTGCAAGAAGGTATCATTATATGTTTGCAGAGCATTCCTGGGACTGAATAGCACCAGCAGCTGCTTTTGAAGGACACTCATGAATCTAATAAATAGCCAAATGAGCAAGAAGTAAAAGAACCATTTTTTTTTTGTTTATCTTTGACCCTTAGTTATCAAAACTACAGGTACCTTCTGGTCCCAAAGATTTCTTCATTTACTAAATGAAGAGGTTAGACTTGATTTCTTTATGCCTTCATTTCCCCTTCCCCTGAAAAATTAGGAGATTAGATTCAATAACCACAGTGGTTTCTTCTAGCATTAAATATATGATTTGTGCTTCTTTGATTCATCTATGATCTAAGATATTTCTCACCTCTAAATATTATGAAACAAATGAAAATAGTGTTGGTTGAGGACAGAAACATAGCTTTGAACACTGTTTAACAATGTCAAAGGACTAATACCTAAAAGAAATATTTCCCTAACAAAGAAAAGACCTAGTAGGTAAAACTTCCTATGTAACTCCATATAGAGAAGAGAAATTCTTCTATAGCTTATAAATCCCTCTATAGCTTATAAATTCAACTTAATTTTTTTAAATCTGTCATTAGGGAATTTCTAAAAGCCTGTTACAGCACAGGTGGCTATGTGGGAGACACACCAAAAGAGGGAAGGAAACAGAATTCAATATATTAATCAGATAATTCAAGTTGTCTTTGAAATAGATAAGTATGTAAAACTGATTTTCGATAGGAATTATCTAGATACACCAAACTTATTTTCTGATCAAGTTTGCTGACATAGATTACTCTTGAAATTTTATCTTCCCATTCCAAAGGTAACAGATTTATATGTAAATAATGCCTAAAATCAAGTGGGTTTCTGTTGTAGGTAGACAAAAATTGGGTTTTCAAAATCTTATGTATTTAAGCTTTTCTGTAAATCATGAATTTTATAGATTTAGGCCCAAAGACAAACCAAAGATGGAAATTACATCATGATTTGTGCTCTGAAAAAAATTAAAAGAATAACAGATCTTGGATTTCTAAAATGCTTTATTTTCTGAATTATTTTACAATGCCAATATAGTTTAATAGCTCTTGGGCAATTAAAGGATGAAAGCTTAAACCTTTGCAACAGCTGAGGGATGAAAAAAAAGATGATTAATGGAATGCCTATAGATGCAAAATGTATTTATTATACATATTGACCTAAATATATAGGTTTAATAGTAATTGTTTCTTAGGAAGGTAACTGAAAATGTACTCAAGAAAATGTTTTACACTATGGTTACACTAAAAAAAATGAAAATAAGATTTGCATTGAATTAGATATTTCCTGTTATGCTCAAATTCTGTGAAAGGCATGAGATATGATTTTAGCTAATATTCCATGCAAAGCACTTGCTAATATCTAAGAATACAAAGAGAAGATGAAAAAACAATTTTCCATTGAAGAGATTCTATTTGACTTGGATGATGTAATATATAAAGAGATAAATTACAAGATACTTTAAATAATTAAGAACTGATAGGTTGAAAGATGGATTCCTCCAGGAGATGGCATATGAGCTCAAGTTTGAAGGGAAAATGGAGATTTTAAAGGCCTGAGGTGAATAGGGAAAAAATTATTAGCATGAAAGGTCATCATAGAAAGGACAGGTGCAGAAGGTGAATTGTTGAGGTCAAGTAATAAAATATAGGTAATATTATAGTATATAAAGGTGAGCTGGATCCAAATTATAGTAATCTTTAATCATCAAACTCCATTTTATATATGTATGTATATATATACACATATATATCATGTTATATATAAAAGATGAAAATACCTATATAATATTTTATCCCTAGATAACAGGGGAATCATTGAATATTATTGTCCTAGGAGAGTCTTACAGTCAGATCTATGTTACAAAATAACAATTTGGCACTATCTAATATAAATTTAAGTTTAGAAAAAGAGATATAAAATAGGTGTTTTTCACAATTGGCTATGTATGAGATAATAATGGTATGATTTCTGATAGTTTCCATTTAAGTAAAGAGAAGGAGACACATGGTAAAGAATTGAAGAAAGAATCAATAAAATGCAGCAACTTATTAGAATATAGGGAATAAAGGAGAATATGAAGTTGAAGAAAACAAACAAACCAAAAAAAAAAAAACTGGGAGCCTAAAGTACTGAAAATATAATGGTTTTGTTCACAACAAAATTTGAGTATTTTGAGAAAGGAGTTTAGGAAGTAGATGACGAATTCCATTTCTGATTTGCCAAATTGGTCATATCAACTGATTTCTAGTTAAACATGTCCAATAAATAGTAAGTGAAATGGGACCAAAACTTAGAAGAGAAACTGAGATTGGACATTTAGATCTGGAAATCATCTACACAGAGATAAAAAGTAAACCTCTATAGCTAATGAGTCCAAATTTTGGAAGAAATTTACTAAATGAAAGGATGTAACTAATAATCTGTAAAAAGAAAAAGTTAAAAATAGAGGATAGAAAACAGTAGAGACTACAAGACAGAAGAGTGAAGAGAATATAATGAAGAAGGGAATGATTAAAAATAAAGACATTTCACAGAAATTCTCTCCACATGAATAGGGAAAACCCTCTGAAGGCAGGATTCATGTGAGGAATGAGAAAGACTTCTGGCAAGGCTTGAAACCAGTTTATTGTGAGAAGGCTAAGATTTTCTGGTTAATGAAGTAGAAGTTGAGGACAATTATCAGTTCCCTCATCAAACAAATCAAGAAAAGCAGTGATATTTTTACTACAGTGGAGTTAGTAACTAATACACTCTTCCTAACTTATTCAAGAGTGGGGAGGAGTTCTATACAGAATGCTAAACCTAGAACTGAAAGAAGATATGCATAAAAGAAGAAACCAAGAAATGAAGAAAAACAATTGGTATAAGGATAAGTTAAGCGATAAACTTAATAGAAAAGAGCTTTACTTACAGAATGATGGAGAAATGTCAAAAGAAACTTTTTTTCTTTATGAATGGTTGTATAATCATGGACAGAATTGTACACAAATATTAGTTAAAATGATAAAGTAGGAGTATTGGAAGAAGAATTTTAAGTAGAAGGTAAGTTCCTTATGAAGAGTAAAAAAGTTCCGAAAGGCAACATTGACTATATTGGGAGGAATATAACAATAAACAATGGAAAACTGGGGGTCAGGTTGGTAAGAATAACTATGGAGGCTGGAGTAGGTAAAGTAATATAACTTGAATGGATGGCGGTCCTTTACATCTGTTCAAGTAAAAGGACCCAAGACTAGTTTTCTACGTTTTCAACTTAACAAAAAGGAAGACTCATTTAATGTGGAGGGAAAAATACCTTGATGGCTATATAAATATATGGGATATTTTGCTGACCGAGCATATTGAGGCATTAAATTATTTACTGTGCTTATATTTTTGTGGGGATATTATCTGCAATCTAAAGTATATACACTTTATTCAGTCCAGAATAATTTCATTTAATGATCAGATAAGACATTCTACTAATAAACGGATTGTTATAATTTTCATTTTTAGATTATTCAAGCAAGACTGTCATAGTGATATATTTCCAAACACCTGAATCTTTTACATTTAGATGATTTATAAAAGGTTTTTAGGCTAGAAAATTCCTGTATGATGGCACCAATAGTTTTTGGATTCCTAGTCTTTGTAGCATCCAATTCACATTTCCTCTGGAGAGATTTGCTAGTGCTGACCATTCACAGCTGTTTCTATTTCCTGAAGGGCATTTCTAGATTGATTAACCATCTGCTAGTTCTAACTGTCAGAGCCCAGTGACAACAACAGGAGAGAATTTGCTTTAACTAATCAACAAAAATTGCAAGTAATGAAAATATTTCTTTCCTAGCAGCTGCTGTGTCATGGACTACATTTTTGTAAGACACTAACCACCCCGTCCAAGGCCTTACACATAGTAGGCTCTTGAGATTTAATTGAAATGAACATGATCTGATTGGGACAAAATTATGTGCTGGTTCATCTATGGAGTGGGACTCATAGTAGGGAAAGTATTCTTCAGTCACTAATACGCTAATTCATTATTATTAGTTCATTATTTTCCCTAGATTGTATTACAATAATACAAAATGCAATACAATAATACAAAAATACGGTATACCCAAACTAATACAAGTGAAAGTGACATTTTATATTATCTAGATCAACTACAAAAGTTAAATGACTTTATATTATCTAATTGTGTGAGTCGGTATGTTTGTTCTGCATGTACATGTAAGCTTAAAAATTAATATACAATGTCTCCAAGTATTATATTCAATAAGATTTATTAGTAATAACTTGAAGAAAAGGAAAATAAAAAGATAGAGTAAAGAGGGAGCTGAGCCAGCTGTGGTTTGGTTTTTTTTTTTTTTTAAACCCTTAACTTCTATGCATTGGCTCCTAGGTCGAAGAGTGGTAAGGGTGGGCAATGGGGGTCAAGTGACTTGCCCAGGGTCACACAGCTGGGAAGTGTCTGAAGCCAGATTTGAACCTAGGACCTCCAGTCTGTAGGCCTGACTCTCAGTCCACTGAGCTACCCAGCTGCCCCCCTCAGATATGGTTTCGAGAGAAGAAAGCCAAAAGGCGGGATTATAGCCAATTTATAAACAAAACATGAGGATGCAATGTGGGGGCAAAAGAAAAAGGATTCTGGGAGATGAAGTCCAAGGGTTCAAGATTTCTAATTACACATACATAATATTTATACCCACGTGGGTTTATATAAATTCAATTAAGTAGCATAGTAAAAAGAATGCCAAACCTGAAGTCAGGAAGATCTGAGTTCAAATCCTGTCTCAGATAATTACTAGATGTAAAATCCTTAGAAAATCATTTAGCCTCTGTTTCCATCCCTCACTGCTGTCATATGTAAAAAAGGCATAAAACAGCACCTACCTCCCAGAATTGCTATGAGAAATGAGATAATATTTGTAAAACCCTTAAAACAGTGCCTAGTGAATAGAATGCTCTATATCAGTGGTTTCCAAACTCTTTTGGTTACCGCCCCCTTTCCAGAAAAAAATATTACTTAGACCCCAGGAAATTAATTTTTTTTTAATTTTAATAGCAATGAATAGGAAAGATAAATGCACCTGTGGCCATCACCGCTCTCCTGGATCGATGCAGCACCCACCAGGGGGCAGTGGCACCCACTTTGGGAATCACTGCTCTATGTTAACACCAGTTGGGTAAGGGGGAGGAAGAGAGGAAGAGGTGGAGGTAGTGGTCATGGGGAGCTTGCCTGACTCATCTGGCTTTCCTCCCAACAATAAAATAGCAGAAGTTGCTATCATTTCCTTCCTCTACTGTTTTGGCTTCATGATGTAGTTACCATGTGTTCAAAAATAATTGCATGAATATTCGAGGTACAGAGTCTGAAGAGATGATAGCCATTTTCCCTTCATAGATTCTCTTTTCTGTTAATAGACAATTAGTGGTACAATCAATTAAAGATGTTCTGAGAAACAGAACAGAAGCAGAAAACCAGATTCAATTCAACTTATGATACTTAGAAAGTTGCTCAATCGATAGTGAGCCTCATTTTCCTTTTTTATATTATTAACCCCAAGTTTCTGCCATACTTCAAGCACAATGCTAGGAAGCCAGGTACCAATACAAAAGTGAGAGAGTTATTGAACTTAAGGAATGTACATTCTACTGAAAAATGCAGCATTTTCTTAAATGACTAAAAGATCCTTATGTCCAACTTGAGCGGGAGGACCACTAAAATGTGGAGAAATAAGGAGAGCATTGATGAAGGAGGGGGCACTTTATTTGAACATGAAGGAGAGTAAGCATTTAAAAAATGGAAACGCATCCATTTTAGGGATGGAGAAATAACAAATGTAAAGGCACAAAATGAGGAGTGTCATATATATTATTGTGAGGGGTGCATGGGATGAAGGTAGGAAGGTTTGATGGATGGGAGAAAGGAGAGAGGAAGGTAGAGGAAGGGAAGGGAAGGATCAAGTTTCATTAATCCCAACTCCACAAGCTCTTTCCTACTTCTGATCTTCACTCCAATCATATTTAATTCTACTGAATTACCATCCTAGATCAGATCTTACTTGGACTATTCTATTATTACACTTTCTTTTTTAAAAAAATTATGAATTAATCAAACACAAAAGAAAGATACAGATATATAATACATGATAGACAAACTTCAAATTAGATAAATATATAGTAGATTATAGATGAATTGATAGAGTGAAAGCATTTCTATAAGCACAGTAGGACAAAAAGAGGATTTATTATATAGGAAAACAAAAGTCTCTACTAATACATCCTATTGTAATAGTATCCAAATTGGTCATCATTTTCAAGTCTCTCTCCTCTCTAGTCCATTCTCCCACTAACACCCACATTAATATTCCTGCAGCACAAGTTTTACCGTGTTACTTCTCTAATCAATAAACTCAAATAGTCTAAAGTTCTTGTATAATAAATTACACTCTTTTGTCTGGTATTTAAAGATTTTTGCAAGCTGACTTCATCATTCTTGACCAAACTTCTATTTTACTATGACTCTCTGTAGTTTCTACAAAGTGAATTTCTTGTTCTTCTTTACACTTTATACTTGATCTCCTACACTAACGATTTTGTACAAGTTCCCCATGATGAAATGCATTCTTTCCTCACCTCTCCCTCTGAGAATATCTGACTTCTTTCAAAGCTCAACTCAAACAATTATCCCAAAAGACATTGCCTAATAATACAAGCAGTTAGTGCTTCTCATTCCAAATTTGCATTTATTCATTTTATATAAATTTTGTATATTTATTTATGTTCTCTCACCCAATATAATATAGTATCCTTAAGAACAGAGATTATTTTTAATTGGATTTCCCTTGTTCTACATAGTTCCTGGCACAGAGTAATTGTTTTATAAATGGTGGTTGATTGATTGACTGCACATAAGGTATATGAAGTAGAATAATGTGGAATAAGAGCAGAAAGTTGGTTAGAAATAGACAGGGAAGGAGTTAATTTTTTTCTTTAAATATGTGAGTTTAACCAATGACCAGTGTGTTGAAGTCTCACTACACATATTGAATCATATCCATATTGGCACTCTTACTATAATGAAGACAGAAGATAGAAAGACTCAAAAACCAAACTGTTGGAAAACTCATATGTTGCCATGGAAAAGTGATTAAAGGACTTGGCAGAGTTCACTTCATCATATGCCTGAAGACAACTGAACATCATTTTCTAGGATTGTTTTGTTGTTTGTCAGTCAGTTGTTCAATCCTGTCCAACTCTCTGTGACCCTTTGAATCACAGAATAAAATCCATGTGGTTTTCTTGGCAAAGCTACTGGACTGGCTTGCCATTTCCTTCTCTAGTGTATCTTTTTTTGTCAAAATTCTCCACTAAGACTCATCCACCCTGGGAAACCCTAATTCTCATAGCTCATAGTTTCACTGAGCTATGCAAGATCCTCCACCATGACAAGATAATAATGTTAAATGTTTGGATAAGTCAAGTTGGAGTTTCATGATGAGTAAAAATGAAAAAGAAATCACTGTCAATACAAATGTCAATATCTATACCAGAAAAGATAATTGAATAATTTTCTTCAAAGAATTATAAAGAATGCTCAAAATTAAGTCAGTGTCTAATAAATTATGTGGTGGGAGCAGCTAATTGGATCAGAGGATTGAGACACAGGCCCAGAGACTGGATATCCCAGGTTCAAATCTGGCCTCAGACACTTCCTAGTTGTGTGATCCTGGGCAAGTCATTTAACCCTAATTGCCTAGTCCTTGCTACTCTTCTGCCTTAGAACCAATATGCAGTTTTAATTCTAAAATGGCAGCTAAGGGTTTAAAAAATAATTTGCTATGAGGGATCCTCAAAGGGAAAGTAGGAACAGGAGGAATTGGTGTACTTTTTATTTTTTTAGATAGAGCTTAGGATCAAAAAATTAGTAAGACAGAAAGCTTATGGATTACATTAGCTCTAATCTATGAGGTTTTTTTAATGTTAACATTAATCCTGAATTTGAAATTGATAGTTTAAAGTGATTTAACCACCATTTTCTAGGGAAGTTTTACTCACATAAAACTATCTTTGCTGTGAGGAAGCTAAAAGTGTCTGTAAACCAACTCAGTCACATACTATCATCTCTTTGATAAGATATGGCAATTATAGTTTGTAAAACTCCATAGAGAAGGACAGTAGAAGATTCTGAAAAAAATAATATTTCATAATAATTGAAAAACAAATGAAGGCAAATTATACTTTTTGAGAGCTTGGCATAGGATTTTTTTCTGATCCACTGACCTAGGGATACATGTATCCTGAGAATATATGTATAGGAGGTCAAAAGGGTCACTAAAATTAACATGGAAAGAAGAAGATCTGAAGTTGTTTTAGTTGTTTGTTTGTTTTTAAAGAGTGATATCTTCAAATTAATGACCAAAGTAGGATTATCACAACTATATTCTAAAACATCAATATGTCATATCATATGGAGACATGATCATACTTTGCAAAAAGATAAGATAGGGTAAAGAGGCTATGACTTGACAAATATATGCAAAAACAATGGCTGGAACAAAGGATATAAGACTGTCTTCAAAGGAAATCCATAGACAGATGTATTTAGGGAAGGTTTTCACTTTCTCATGCAAGAAAACTTGTTAGTTCCAATCTGCAAATGGCCACTTACTAAGCTGTGTAACCCTGGGAAAATCTCCTAAACATTTTTGCCTCAGTTTCCTCATCTGTAAAATGAGTCCTGAGAAGGAAATGGCAAACCACTCTAGGATCTTTGCCCAAAAATCCCAAATGGGATCCCTAACAGCCAGTCACTACTACCATGACCGAACAACACCAAACTCTGTGCCAGATAAGTGATAAGCACTGAGGATACAAAAAAGAGACCAAATATCTTCCCTGCTCTTAAGAGCTCACAATCTAAGGCTTGTATTTGTGGAGGAATGGCAGGAACAATAGCAGAATCCAGTGATTATACAGGCATCCAACCAGCAAAAAAGGATATTTTTGGCTCAGTAGATGTTATTGATAATTCAACAGTAGCTTATCTTTCAACCATGATACACACCTTCTCTAAGCCCTTTGGTATTTTCTGAGCTTATGACCAGGGAAAGACTTAAGCATGACTTAATGTTCAAAGTTTCGTTAATGCACACATAGCTCTAAAGCAAGGATATTAGTTTATCTTAAAGTTTACACTGTTCTGCTGTTATAAAGTGGTGTTTTTTTTTGTTTCCTGAGTCACATAGTAGATAGAACTCTGGATCTGGAGCCATTAAAAATCTAAACTCAGCAAATGGAGGCATCAAATCTAGTCTCAGAAATTTATTAGTTTTCTGACCCTGGACAATTCACTTAATTGTTTCTGACCTCATTTTGCTCTGCTCTAAAATGGGGATAATAATAATAGCACCTATTCTATAGATGTTTGTTTTTTTAGGGGGATATTGTTTTTATTTTAGTGTGTGTGTTAGGGTAAAATGGGAAAACATTGTAAATTTTCAGAGAACTAGTGACAGTTAGACCGACTAGCTAGTCTCTAATACAACCTTTCTGAGTGAAAGTCCAGGGTTTTCTCCTCTATGATAATTTGTCTTTTCATTGCAAGCAGCTCTAACTAGAGAGATAGTTTGTGCTTCCTTTAGGGTTCCTGAAGGCAACTATTGCAATCCCTACCATATTCACCAGACATAATTACTTTCCATCCTGATGATATTTAAAATCATAGATTTCTATGACAATTTAGATGACATCCAAATCAGAACTCTTGCTTTATACATGAGGGAAGTGAGATTAAGTGACATTTCTAAGGTTAACAACTAATTGCCTAAAGTGGGATTGAGCCAGAATCTCCCTCCCTTACTCTAAGGCCATTGCTCAATTGTAGCTGTTCTCTGACTCCAAAACCATTGTTCTCCTTGGACCACAAAATAAGAGAAATTTAATTTTATATTCTTCAACAAGAGTATTGAAAAAAAATGTGATACTGAAACAAGTAAATATTACAACAGAAAATTATTCCAGTTCATAACTCAGAATGTTAGGACTACTCAGTAAGGAAGTTCTATCTTCTCAGCCCTTTCCTTCATTTTGTGTGTGTGTGTGTGTGTGTGTGTGTGTGTGTGTGTAAATATGTATTTGTATTTGCATATAGAGAGATGTGTGTGCAGACACACATGTTTTAGACATATTGATATGTGTGTATATAAATGTATAAATATATAGATGTAGATATTGCCAATCTACACTTCTGCCTATATTTTCTCTCCTTCAAGCATTAAACTGAAATAGTGTCCTTAAATAAATGAAATGTTTAAAAGAAACAAAAATAAACTAACAATAACATATTGATACTGCTATAGAGCCTAATAAGGATTTTAATATTGAGGAACCAGGGTGGAGGCTAATGAGGATATTGGAAAGACCTAAAACCATGTTATATTAGAAATATTAAGGGATAGAGGATATTTAGCAAGGAGAAAATTCGGAGAGATATTGTGAAGATGGGATTAACTCTCCCCTGCCTACTTTTGAATTAATCAACAAAAGCTTGAACACCCCTATTTAGCACTAGATGGGGGAGCTCCCCTTAAACATCTCCACCCTTTCAACTCAATCAGTTGTCAATCCTTTTTGAAGAGTTTACAGCCTCAAAGGACAAAAGGTGAAACCTACCAACACTGTCCACTGTGGTCAGTGCAAAGCAAATGTAAAGATTGCAATTGGTCCCCATAAAGTGGAGGAAGGGACAGAAAGTGACACGGAATAAAATGCAATAAAAATCCCTGAACTTCCTCTCCAAACACACTTTATCCTTTGGTCTTGGCTTTGGCGGAACTCTGGCTTGGGACCTCGGTTTGGATTCTGATTCTTGGCCTGCTTCTTGTAAGAGTACTCTTGGATCTTCCCCTTTTAACTACAACATGGGTGCGTAAAAAGCTGACTCTTTTCCTGGCTTCTGGTGAGATTAGTTTCTGGAGAAGGCCAAGTGGTTATTCATGACCAAGTCTTCCAGCTAAATGGCCTTCTGGCTGATTAACCCAGCCTCAGTTGAGCCAGGCACCAGAGAAAACATTTAGGGTGATAAGTTAGACTGTTTACCCGCTTTCACATTTATCTACTTTACTCTTTCCCTCTATTTTGTAAATAAAGCTACTAAGTAAAAAGTCATTTCAACTTTGAGTTATAATATTGGTGACCACATTTTCTTATATTTAGTCCAACCATAAATTTAATCCCTACAATATACAACTAAAATAATAATAATAATGATGATAGTATTTTTATAGAATTTTTAATAATACAAACTATTATTTTACATACCTTATTTGATCTTCACAAGAGCCTTGTGTTGGGGGGTTTATTATTCCTAGTTTAAAGATGAAGAAACTTGGACAAAGAGAGGTTGTTAGGCCCAGTGTTGCCTAGCTGCTAAGTTTCCAAAACAGAATCTAGACTCACAACTTTTTTACTCTAAGCCCTTCCTGGATATACTCTTTCAGCTACCTGTCTTGAATTTTTAAGTGACTCTCACATGGAAGATGGATAACAATTGTATTGAAGGGTAAAATTCCTATCTCCATATACTCTTGTATCAGCATTTAATGTATATGTAGGGCTTTGTAGTTTCATTCACTTAATGACAGTGTTGTCTTTTATTTAATGTCATCTCTCAGGGACCTGGAGGTCAAATACCACTGAGTAGATTCAAGTATAGATAAACCCTCAGAGAGAGGAAGTTAAGGAACCAAGGAACCAACAAGATGGGAAACTGATTCCACAGGCACTGCCCCCCTTGGGCACTTATGAAAATTAAGAAACTATGATTGGTTCCTGAGATGTGACATGTGAGATTTAGTTGGTGGAGAAAAGAGTTTATAAGCAGAGACCTGGCAGGAAGTCTAGGTCTTTGGCCTAGGGGTGGAGGAGCTGAGGGGTTCCTTTTTGAAGTTTAGCTAAAGGCCTATTATGGCAGCCAATATATTAGAAAGCTAAATATCTCTCTACCTTTCTCCTACTTTTTCCTCTCTTTACTACTGCTACTACTACTTTTGATTTAATAAAGTTATTAAACTTCAAAAAGCCTCATAATTTTAAATATTAAGCCATAAAGTGGTTCATTGAAGTAAGTATATCAGTCTAGAAGAATGAGTTGTGATTCAAGGATCTGCCCTTGGCCTTGCCCCGTTTGGCATTTTTAATTATGATCTGTATAAAGACATAGATTGCTTTGTTATTGAGTTTTCAGATTAAAAGGAGCTGCAAAGCATAACAGATAAGTTTAATGGCAGAATTAAAATCCAAAAATATATTTTATGTAGGAATAATGTGCTAAATATGCTACTGACATTAAAGAATAATATATGTAAAATCTTGCTCTTAGGTACAAGAAACCAATTGCAGAAAAAGATTTGAGAGAGGTGACAAGAAAACAGTTTAAGTGAAAAAATATCTTGCTGTTTTAATATATTATTTTATAGCTTGCTATTTAACTCATAGGAGGCACTGATAGAGTTATAATGTCAAGAAAATTCTTGTTATGATCAGGTTAGACTACATACAGAAGTGTCAACTATTATTTTGTATGCAGCTTTAACACTATATTTTAAAAGATTATTAATTTAGAGTGTGCCAAAAGTATAATAATAACAATGTTTGAAGACAGAAAAAACCATGCTAAAGAAATCAGTTGAATGAGGCTATTTAGCCTGGAGAGGAGAGGAAACAAGGGAAGATATTGCAATTGTCTTCAAATGTTAAAAGATTATCACCCTTAATAGAAATTATAATTTTTACATTTGATTTTAATAAAAGGTAAGGGGGACTAACTTTCTAAGGATTAGAACTATCCAATTTTCTTCTATTCTTTGTTCTAAAAAATGGAAGCATTGGCTATAGACATAAATGCCATGGGTGAATTAGACCTACAGTAGGTCTAAATGTGTTGACCTTTTTAATGCTATGCAGTAATTTTAACCTATTTTGACATGTTTGAAAGAAAGTCATTTGACTTTATGTATTGCAGCAGAAAGGCATTTATTTTATGGAAAAATATTTAAAGCTATGCTGTCTATTTCACACAGATGCCAACCACAGATATCCTCATTTATTATCCTTTAAACAAACTGTTGAAATCTGAAGTACAAGGATTGATTTTTAACGGATGAACTTCACCAACCTTTAATTTCAGTTGTATTTGTAAAAATATTGCCTTAGGTTGATTTGAAATATTCAACTGAATGAGTAACTAAAATGTCAGTTTTGTGACATGTCTAGATATCAACTACATTGTCACAACATGGAAAATGGACCTCAAACGTTCAAATAAAATACTGCATTTTTAACTAGGATGTAATTTTTTCCCCTTGGATTTTTACCAGAATTCAGTGTGTCTGGACTTTCACCAGTATTTCCCTACAACTTTGTAAAAAAACATTTATATTTAGCAACTACCAAAGCTTTGGCTTTGTAACATTCCCAAGACTCCCAATCTTTTTAGCTTTCAGCATCAAAATCTGCTCTTAATGAATACTTTCAACACTAGCTGAAAGCCATGTTTTATAGAGAATTAAACACTTTTGTTATCTTAAAAGATTACTAAGTAATTTTTTTATTTAGGTATTTCTCCTTGTTTCAAACTGTAAACTAATCAACATGTGGGCAAAAGGGAAAAATTGTAGGACCTTCCAAGCTTTTTTTTAAGCCTAAGGACCGATGGGACAAATTGAATTTTATATATATGGAATCCATTGTAAATATAGAGACACCATGCCTTGTAGGATTGTTTTAAGAGGAGAATTTATTGGTAAAGTTTAAATTAGACTAGAATCTAGACACTAGAAGATCTCAGCTCTCTTAGATTCTTGGAAATGTGGAATAGGGATCTACTGTAAACTTCTGAGGAATTGAGTAACATAATTTGGCTGGTAGTTTAGTAATATTGTTTTAGCTACTATATTAATAAAGGTTTAGAATGATAACTAACTTAAAGTAATGTGAACTATTCAGTGGTGGTTATAATTGTTCAAGAAAGAAGTTCTGATGCCATTAAAAGTTTGGTGGCAGTATGGAGAAACTCCAAATGAAATAGATGTCCAGAAGTAGAATCCAAAAGACTTGATAATGTATTGGGTAACACAGGTGAGGGAAGGGGAAGAGTCAAACATGATTCAAAGCTAACATGTAACTGATTGCTCATTTGCCTCCATTGTTTCTCCTCTGAAATCCACATAACTACCAAATTCATCTTCCTAAAGCACAGGTCTGAACTTTTTAGTCCTCTGCTCAGGAAGCTTCAGTGATAACTGAATAAGATAACAAACTAAAAATATTTGGTATTCAAAGGCTTTAAGAAAATGAACTTAACATATTTGCTGACTTATGTCACACTTCACTCCCACCAATATTACACGCCATATTTCTCCACGATTTATGCTTGGTATTGATTTGCACAACTGAATATTTGTTCTATTTTTTGTTTTGCTTCAAATTAAATTTAATTATAATACCTTAAGGTGACAGCTAGGTGGTGAAGTGGGTAGAGTGCCTGATCTGGAGTAAGGAGCACTTTAATTCAAATCTCTCTTAGACCCTTGCTAGCTGTGTGGCCCTAGCTAAGTTACTTAACCCTATTTATCTAAGTTTCTTTATCCATTTAATGAGCTGGATAAGAAAATATTAAACCATTGCAGTATCTTTGCCAAGGAAATTCCAAAACAGGGTCACAAAGTGTTGATAATAACTGGAAATAAACGGACAACAATAACAGTACCTTAATGGTAAGAAATTTTCCCACTTTTGTCTTTCTGTCCCTAACAATCCAATTTCCTGGTTCACAGTATATGCAAAATAAATGAT
Organism: Gracilinanus agilis; assembly: GCF_016433145.1. Lineage (NCBI taxonomy): Eukaryota > Metazoa > Chordata > Mammalia > Didelphimorphia > Didelphidae > Gracilinanus > Gracilinanus agilis. The sequence goes on from NC_058130.1 coordinate 72,321,095, forward strand.
AGCTGAAATGAATTAAATGGAATGGCATGGGACTCATTAGAAGAATAGCAGTTCTGTCAATAGCAACATGGAAGTCTGGAAGTGGAGCAGCTTTAAAGCACACATTCAATGCTTTTTTGAAGCTCTACTCCATTCACATATTTGGAGAGGTAGAATTTGATCTGATTTTCAAAGGATGACACTTTCTCAGTGGATCAGATAAAACTGACTACACCATATTGCTATATATGTCAGTGTCCTTCTTTTGCCCTAAGGAATTAGATTTTTCTTATCCATTAGCCTATTTTCCTTATGGTTTTTTCTTTTTTATTTGAAAAAACCACTCTGAAATAGATAGAGTAACATCATTAATAGCTCAGTTTTATGCACTTTATATAGTTAGTAAATCATAATTTTGTATCAAATGTTTCTGATCCCCTTTCATAAATGTACAGAATAATTGTTAAATCACTATCTCAGAGAATTTAAAAATATAGACTATTCAATACCTGAGAAATTTGATTTAATTCTTAAACAGTGTATAAATTGATTTAATTATTTCTTTGTAAACAGTAAGAGAGCTCTTACTTCTTGTTACCATATTCAAAATGAAGAGGGAGCCATATGAATGTAAGAAATTCACTTTATATGTATGCATCATATAATTATCATGTCATTCTTGTCTCCCTCATTACTAGATAATCTGCTCAAATTTGTATGCTCTCTGATGAGCATAGTGCCTAATACATAAAGACCTTTAGTGGTTACTGTTTAATTGGTTGGTTGATTGAGACTTTTAGGGATCAGTTTGGGATAGAAGAAGGGGTATTAGAATGAGAAGACCTGAGTTTGAATCTGTGGTTTAATACTTTAATCAGGTGACACTAGAAAGGAACATTTCAGTCAAATCTTATTTTCAAACTAAAAGTTATTAGTCTTCAATGAACCTAATGATGCATACATATAAAGTGAATTAAAATAATAACTTTTTATGAATGAAAATGGAGAATTGAAAAATTCCTGGACACTTCCCAAATTTACCTTGAAGTAAATGAAAAAGGAGAAGAAATTACTGTTTTCAACCAAAATAAAACAATAACAATAACTACAATTCTAACAACCCAAACCTCAACTCTGAAACATGCATACCACAATTCCTGGATCTTTTCTATGATTTCATACTTCCACTAACAGACTGAGTCCCCAGAAATGGTTAATTATTTTTCTCTCTTTCTAGAACAAGGCCTGAGTCATTAGATTATATTTTTTCTAGTGTGATAAGTCAGCTTCACTCAGTATACTTCCATCCCCCAATTTATCATCAGTTGATGTCAGAAAATCATCCAGATGTAATCATCTGTTAGGAAAAAAAATTTACTAGACCTGTAGAGTAAGAACAATTTATGCAAAATATCATCAAAAAAACAAAGCAAAAAAAGCAAAAAAAAATCCAAAATATATGCACCTCACTCTTCAGCCATTACATACAAAATCCAGAGGAAGTGACCTCAAACATAGATAGCACATGTTCCATAGGTATAAAACAACTTCTTGTTACTAAATGTTGCTTTTCTCCTCTGTATGGAGTACTTGGGACAGCTCACTCAACCCTGTCTGTCTCAGTTTCCTCATTTATAAAATGATCTGGAACAGGAAATGACATACCATTCCACTGTTTCTTCCAAGAAAAACCCAATAATGTCTCTAAGAGTCAAATAAGACTGGTTGTTTTTCTTATATGTTTCCTCTCCTGCAGTCCTTCCTCTGAATATGGGTAGCTTTCTTTACCATAAATCCCTCAGAGCTGTCCTGGGTCATTGTATTGCTGGTAAGAGGTCCATTACATTCAATTTTACCATAGTATATCAGTCTCTGTGTACAATGTTCTTCTGGCTCTGCTCCTTTCGCTCTGCATC